>NW_017805745.1:791249-873605 GCF_001891065.2 Hippocampus comes | reverse complement strand
CCGGGAACAAGCCCCTCCCCCCCCCCCCCCCCCCCAAAAAAAAAAAAAAAATGAAGAAGAGAACACATTACACGGTATGGTGAGCCGGAGCCTTATCGCAACTGAATAATATGCAGAGGTGTAAAACATTTGGCTGGCTTTTTTAGATGAAATGATTCAGTTCTGGTTGTGCAGACTTTGTGAGGGCTGAATGGGGGGCCTGTGCTGGGCACAGGCAGGGAGGAGGAAAAAAAAAACTTGCTTTGCCCTATCTTGCGCCACACAAAGAGACTCGGCGAGCTTTCGTCTCTCGGCAGACTCCCCTGTGACGATAACGTATGCTGATCATGGAGACATGCTCGGAGATTTCTTTTGTTATTTCCTGATGCTACAGATTTTCCAGGAAACTTCTCTTTTATTTAAGTCTGAGCATCAGTCGTCTGCTGTCTCAAAAAAAAATGGTATAAAGGGTTGTTTGCCATACAAGAAAACAACAACAACAACATGTTCTAAAGGCCAAATGCAGTTTTGTAAACGTGTGGCTATGATTGAAAAAGAAAAAGGCCATGTAAAATGTTCACGTAAGCATGCGAAGGTTTCCCCCCCGCCCCCCCTTTGCTGAGTCATGATCTCATTTCAAGCCATTGTAAGAATCTAATTGATATTCCCACAGGACACTACGTGAGGCGCACCCGCACATTCCAAATAACATCCGACACAAGAGTAACACAATTTCTTGCGATTTTGCTACCTCTAAATGTTAAGTGACAGCTCTCAGTATGATGCAGTGCAGTTCCGTAGGAAAACAGCAAACTGCAATCGCAATGAGATATGAATTCAAGAATTGAAATACATGAAATTCCTCTCAGACAGTGTCAATCTCAACCGAGTGTTACTACTTTCACCAATTCAACTCAACTGTATTTTTGGAGCACTTCAAAACAACCAAGTGCTGTACACAAAGCGCTGTACATGAAGCAAAAAGAATTCAGACAACAACAAAGCATAAATGAATAACAAAGACAGTAGAACGCAGACAAACAAGTCAGGAGCCACAGAAGAAAAATGAGTTTTAAGGTGAGTTTTAAAGATGGGCTGCGAGAGGGCTTGCCTAACGTTCAGCGGGAGGTCCTTTCAAAAAGAGGCACCGGCAACGGAAAAGGCAGCATCCCCTCTGAGCCTCCGCTTCGGTACCTCTAATAATGTCTGGTCTGCAGACCTGAGGCACCGGGCAGGTGCGGAGGAGATCAGAGATTTGAAAACAATTCATAGAATCTTAAAAAGAACTCTCAAATATATCGGGATACCAGAGTAGGAGTGATGTGCTCCCTCTTACGAGTACCAGTCAAGAGCCGAGCAGCGGCATTCAGGAGCAACTGGAGACACTTAATGGAGGATTGGCTGACATCAGAAGCAAAATGTCACATTCCAGGACTTTCAAATGAACCAGGAAGTAGCCTGAACGCCAGCATACTTTGGACACTTATAAAAATAAAGAAATACGTTTTCACTTTTAATGAACTCCAATCTCCAATCGTGTACCTCTTTCAGATAGAGCGCTCGGGGATCATTCGATTGTGCATGTGGCCTATACCTAATCTTGTGACCAATGATTGCCCCAATTCTCTCTCCTTTATGTCTTCTCTTTAAAAAAAAAAAGAGGAGGAGCGGGTGGCTCAATTTGTCATGTGATGCGCTTGCTCGGGTGTTTCCGTGTCCCAGAAACTGGCACAGCTTCCATGCGGGGAACAATGAGGTTCCTTGAGCGCCGCAGACTCTGGACTGTGGATGCCCTGGGCCATTTATCATATGGAATCCCACATGAATACCGGGCACGCATGCACGTGTGCGCGCACGTGTGTTTTATGCGCGTGCGCTTCCGAGTGCAGCGATGATGGAGATTTACGCTCCCAGCACTTAGTCAAGGCCGCTCTAAGCTGTTCCTCCATAAAGATCACTGGGTGCCTTGTTGTGGTCCGTATCTTCACAGAGGGAAGCGTGCGCCTGCCCACTTATTAATAGCGCGGCCTCTGGCTTGATATTCATACCCGGAGCAAGACGGGGTGGATTTAATGCCACGCAGCGGGCGGCGGGACTGATTAACATCTCGGAGGATCATGTGCTTTGATCTTGTTTGGACTCGGTGATTGGCAACGCGCCGTTTGAGGCCATGTGACTCCACGTGGCACCAGAGACAAGGGCGCGCTTTATTGCTTCGAGATGGTCATGAGCTTCGCAGTCTCTTTATCGGGCCCTGATTTTATTTGCCGCCTCGCAATGGGGAGACACGGCAGTTAGCATACTTTCTCCGCTCTAATTGATTCTCTTTTTGTCATATGTTGGAGACGCTGCCGAAGATGACCAGCGTGAGGAGTTTTCGTGTGCCCACAGTTGAGCGCGAGTCCAAAATGAGTCAAGCAGGGCAGTCTTGCGCTGTGCGAGCAAAGGGTCAGTTTGTCACTTTTGCTTTCGTGCCTGAGCACACACATATACATCCGGCATATTCTATTATTCATGTCGGTTTTCTACAGAACTAACTTGGCCAGCTCTTATTATCCAACATGATTTTCTAATTTACTTTCTCCCTGTGTGTCATCTCCACATAAGACGTGCTCCTAATGCCTGTCTGACCCTAGCCTGACCTCATTTCCAATTTTAACAAGGGCCAACGCTAACCCATACGGAGCCCTGTATGTCTCGAAGCCACCGTTGCGTCTGAAACTCATTATTAGTCTTACACAGACATATAATTAAGTCACGGAACGCTGACATTTACTGTGGTATTTTATTTTTCAGACAACGTGTTTTTAACCTGTCTACAACATAACCTTTTTGCATTATTATTTGAGAGGAACCCAAAGGAAAGTGAGATAACGTGGAGGACGACACAAAAGTATATACTGCCCGCAATCCCCAACCAGCAGGGTGCGGGCCACCAAGATAGATTGAAAAAAAAAAATACCGTGAAATCCCATGTAAAATAACCCCCCCCCCACCCCCACCCCCCAAATTCAACCTAAAAAAGTCTTCTTTTTTTTCTCTGAAACCATGTATAATACATTACCCTGATTTTCTGTGATCCCATATTATCTTCTGGTCGCATTTGTGCAAGTGCATGTTTTTAATGTTCCCATAACACAAATCTCGCCTCCAAACTACAAAACACGCTGATTGAAAATTGCCCTCTTGTTGACTGTTTGGCCAATCTTGGTGGTTTAATGCTGCCCTCTTTTTCGCTGTTTTGGTCAAGCTCCTCCACAGTAGCAATTGCCAGCTAAAAGCTCACATTTAAGTAAGCCTGGTTTGTTCAAAAGTGATCAATAGGACCGGCAACGGTGTCAGGCTGTCAGCATCAAAGTGTGCAGAGTCATTTACGGCAAATAAGCTGCCTTTGAAAAGTAACCCGACAGTTCTTCCCCAGTACTGCTAGCCGCTAGCGCGGTCGCCGCTAAACGCTGGCAACAGGCGCCGTAGAATACAGTGTCAGCGTAATGACGTTTTTTGTTTTTTTTTAGCATCTTCATTCAGCAATTGAACGTCATTTACGGCAAATAAGCTGCCTTTGAAAAGTAACACGACAGTTCTTCCCCAGTACTGCTAGCCGCTAGCATGGCCGCCGCTAAACGCTGGCAACAGGCGCCGTAGAATACAGTGTCAGCGTAATGACTTTTATTTTTTTAGCATCTTCATTCAGCGATTGAATGTTATTTCAGGACGCTGTTGAGTAGTTAAAGACGGAGTAAGTAGCAAAAGTTTGTGAAGGCAAAGTCTCAAGATCTGGAAAACGATTCACGTCTGACATGACACGCTGCCGGGAACATAAAAGAAGACGTAGGCATTGATGTTGTTTGTTTGGGGAAGGTTTCTTTTGATGTTGGCCTTCTTACCACTTTGGGGGCGTGACGCATCGCTCAGGACGGTGCCGGTCCGGGAGAAATCTGGACTACCGTGGACTCGTCCCCTGGCGGAAAAGAAAGCTACACATATTTCATTTATGGAATAACACTTCCTCTACACACGCAAATATAAAGCATCTCTCTTACCGTGTCCGCTGAGTATTCTGCACCTGGTTTCTGCATTTAAGGCCTCACAAGAAGGACTCCTTTCATCCTTCTGTCCTCACGTGTGCGCACGTTTGTGTCGAGGCCATGCCGAGGTCACTACCTTATTCGAATACAATAATTGAACGATAAGCTGTCCAGCTGGAGTCCTTATAGTGACATTAAGGAAAAATGTTGACAACCGCTCACTCAGAACGCCAATTCAATTGTCAATAAAGTCTTAGCTCACCTAAACAATCACCGACACGCTTGGCTGCTGAAGACGGAGGCTTCCTCCATCATCCCCCCCCCAAAAAAAAGCAAGTAGGTTTGCATGTCGTTTTCCAAGCCTACCGAAGGCTTTCCCGAACGCCGGCTCTAATGTTTGATGCGGATTGAGCCTTTTAAAAAGCCCTGTAATATCAAGCACAAGCAATCAATTCTGGCCAATCTCTTGAAGCCTTAATGGACTTGGAAAGAATATTAAGAGGTTTTGTCTGCAGAGAAGCTTTCTGCCACAGCAGTCGTCCCTCAGCTAATTTGTGTTTGTGTGCCAAGGGAGGCCACACACTGGGACCGCTGTAACTGGCTCTCAGTCCCCCTTCCCTGCCGCTCCCCCCCCCCACAGTAGCTGCTGCCAGGCCAACAAGCAGACAGACACACACAAACACACGCCCACACGCACACGCAAATATGTGTTGGCTTGAAACACGATGTGACAAGATGATTTTTAGCATTTGTGTTTGTGCCGCTAAAAGTTCCACTTCTTCGGTCAAATGCGTCCGTCGTTTTCCGTAACGATCTCGCGTGTGAGGTTCCGTTTGTGACAGAGTGAAGGTGGCATTTTCGAATGCCAAGATGAATGTGCTGCGAGAATGTGGGCACGGTGCCCAATCCTTGGGTGGTGGTCCACTTGCAAATCCGCCTTTTGTTAACAGAGATTGCTAATAAGACTAAACACAAGAGTGTCATCGCGCCTTAGCCTTCCCTCGCTGTTCCGCATAACAAAACTCCGCGGCGAGAATTCTCATTAAAATGCGCTACGGACGACCTCCTATCCTAGTTCTTAGTTTTCTGCGGAGGGCTTGACTCGGATGCTCTCTCGAAAGGGTCGGCTTAGGACTCTGACTTGCTTGTTCTTTTTAATGTTTGTTTGTTTTTTTTTTGTTCTTGTCTCATTTTCCTCTTTCACTGCCATGATTGTTTTTCCGTCCTACGTTGATTGACAAGAGCAAAGGCCACCTGGGAGACAAAGTCATCCCCCCAGCTATTAATGACGACGAATGCGGCACTTTGCCTCCGCCAGAGCTCAGGTGTTTAATCCTTTCTGTCGTTTCTTGCGACTGATTTCCTGCATTTTCTCACTTCCTACTCGTACGTTTTCCCTCTGCCAATTTCAACTCCATTTCCTTGCCGCCGCTGCGCTCTCCTTTTGCACTCCCCAATCTTTTATCTTTCATACCTTTCTTTCCTGCGCATCTGCCATTTTGTTCCCTAATTTGTTTCTCACTTTCCATCATTCGCCACCCGTCCGGCAATTTCCTTTCAACACAAACATGGCAGCACTCCAATTTGACAGAATCCCTCTGTTCCTTTTGTGTTATTTTCACTTAGCCCGAGTTTATTGCACTATGTACAGTCACCATTTGATTTAACTTAGCAAAGCCGAGCCTCTCTCCGCGACGGCTCGACTGAATGCCAATTCAGAGCAGGTTTATATTCAGGAAAGGAAGGCGGGTGCCAAAGAGGCAGATGGTCAGAGGCGGCTGCAAAAGATGCTGGGAAATTATCCCTTAACCTCTAAAGCCTACACTGTCATTCCAGCCGTCCATTTTCCTACTTTATCTCCGTGGTTTCGTGGGTGATTGAAACGCAGGGGCAAAGTGGAAGGCAGCGACAGGCGATGCGCAAGCCACAGAATGGAGGCTGCTTTTTTGTTTGGGAGGCAACAACACCATGCCGGTGCCTGTGTGCTGCAAACCTACTTCATAGTCTATCTGTATATTGAAAAAGGCCTTTTTCAATATTGCCTCTACTTGTTGTTGTTGTTTTTTTTTTTTTTTTTTGCATTTTCTTTCACCAATTTATTTCCTCATTGGCATTCAGGTGGAATCCGTTTGTTTGCATTCAGTCATCTCAGTGTGTTACAGATTGTATTTTTTTTTTGCCACCTTTTGTATTATCTGCATTCCCTTGTTGATTCACTTCTCTATGCCCCCCCCCGCCCCCACCTCACCCCCCATACTCAAGGCTTTCACTGCTCTGTGAAGTCTAAGACTGCCCATGCAATTTAGACTTGAACAATAAAACCTTTCAAGATGTCTTACAATTGCACAATGTTTCTTTGCTTTGCCTCACTGGGGAGAGTCTTTTCGTCAGGCGCTGACTACCAATGCATTTGCAATGATTAAAAGCTCTTTTTTTTCCTTTTTGTCTCTAAATATACGCTTTTTGATGGGGTTTTTTTTTTCCCCATAGTGACTGGACCGCAAGTGACCCCTTAGTTTGTGTTGCGTTTAATCTTAAAAGTTGTTCTAACCCCCTGTTTGTGCAGACTGGTGTCTTTATTGTCATTACTTGTCCAACCATGTCACACTTCATTTACTATTAGTGCTGCTATTACTGCAGTTTAAAAAAAAAGTCGCAATGAATGGCTGGTGTCTTGCATCCTAAACGGTAAAGTGTTGCAATTAGAGCAATCCTGGAAAAGATTACGAAGTTTTGTTTACTGGTGACCATGTCTGTTGTCTGGGAAGACCAATGGACAAAAGATGTTCTTACAAATAAAGCAGCAATTCAAATGAGCTATTTCCTTAACCCATCCATCCATCCATCCGTTTTCTACCACTTATCTGGGGGGTCGGGATGCTGGGCCAACAGCTTTAGCAGGGAAATCCAGACTTCCCTCTCCCCAGCCACTTCTTCCAGCTCTTCCCGAGGGATCTCAAGGCTTTTCCAGCCCAGCCAGGAGACTTTGCCTCTCCGGCGTGTCCTGGGTCAGAGCCTCCTGCCCGGGACACCTCCCCGGGGTGGCCTCCAGGAGGCTTCCTAATCAGATGCCCGAGCCAACTCATCTAGCTCCTCTCGATGTGGAGAAGAAGCGGCTGGACACTGAGCCCCTGCCGGATGTCCGGGCTTCTCACCTTCTCTATAAGGGAGAGCCCGGAGAAAACTCATTTCGGCCACTTCTATCCAGGATCTCCTTTTTTCGGTCACGACCCACAGCTCGCGACCACAGGTGAGGGTAGGAACGTAGATCGACCGGTAAATCGAGAGCTTCGCCTTTCGGCTCAGCTCCTTCTTCACCACGACGGACCGATACAGAGTCCGCATCACAACAGATGCTGGACCGATCCGCCTGTCAATCTCCCGCTCCCTCCTGTCCTCACTCGTGCACAAAACCCCACGATCCTTAAACTCCTCCACTCCTCGACCTAGAGAGGGCACTCCACAGTTTTCCGACTGAGGACCACCGATTTGGCGGTGCTGATTTTCATCCCAACCGCTTCACACTCGGCTGCAAATTTTCCCATTGAGAGTTGGAGATCCTAACTTGAAGGAGCCATCAGTACCGCATCATCTACAAAAAGTATGAGATAAGAGATGCAGTACTCAGCCCACCAAAGCGGACCCCCCTCACTGCTTCGGCTGTGCTTAAAAATTCTGTCCATTAAGGTTTGGAACAGTATCGAACAGAATTTCTTTAGAATAGATTAAAAAAAAACAAAACAAAAACACAAAAAAAACCTAAACCAAGCATACCATTCAGAATGGCTAAGAATAAAGACAGGACCGCCATCGTGGTTCGCACGGCGGATGGCCTGGCTGTGAAAGCGCTAATACTTCGTGCTTTGCTTTGTATGGCAGTACTTCAGCTGCCATGTTTCAGTGTGTATGGTTGTCAAGGGTAACGGGCCAAGACAAGAGGATGAAAGGCTCATTATTACCTCACTGAGGGGAAATTGCCCTTCACAGGACAGTCTTGCATCTCTCTTGTCATGATAATTGGTCCACTTCACTGCAAGTGCTGAGGTCGCTCAATGAGTGATACGTCTTCTTTTTTTTTTTTTTTTTTTTTTTTTTTTTTTTTTTTAGGCCGGCGATTATTTGTATACATCATGATTGGACTTTGAGTCCTTGCCTCCCTGTTTTCTGTTAGTTTAAATTGCAATCAATACGAATTGGCACACAATCTCCGGTTGAATTGCCTCCTCTTTGCATTCCTCATTGATGATTGTAAATGAACGACCATTTCTATCATCTACACATTGATTTCATCCGAGTCCGTCTGTAATTGAATGCTCTGTTATCGCAAATACGATCGTTTGGGAAGAATACGAGTCAAGTCGTGAGTCGAGCCATGATGCTTGTCATCTGTCCGTCACGTTCAGCAAAATTTACATTTACGAATACATTTACAAAGTTGGAGTTTGATGAGATTGATTTGTGATTGATGATTGCTCGCTGCGTGTTTCTCACAGGAAATAGCCGTGGCGACTTTCCTCGTGCCATTTCCGCAACTCGTTTATTGGCAATCTGAAGTTCAGTCTGACCTGGATGACTCTGTAGTCTGACGTCAGTGGGCAATTGTCACAGATGTAAAACGATTCCCATAGCGGTGGTCTTTTTCATCCAATGCTGCAATATATGTTTGAGTTCATAGTATCCAGTCAGCACTAGCTTACCGTGTTGTTTGACCATTCCACACAATTACGTGAGACAAAGAGGGTGTCCGTGCATTGACTAGGAAACCGTGCCCCAATTAGCGCGCCGGGTACTCCGTCCACTTAAGACATATTCATGCCTCGCTTTTTTCATCGTAGAAAGGGTTCTGTCAGTCGTCATCTGTACTTGTGGGTAAAAAACAAAAAACAAAAAACAAAAAAAAAAAAAAAAAACAAAAAAGGAAAAAAACAAACAAAAACAAAATTGTGAATCATGCTTTTAACCCTTTCAGGGACAGCGGTTATTACAGTGGACAGTTTATCAGATTACAGTTTTTTTGTTTTTTGTTTTTTGTTTTTTACCCACAAGTACAGATGACGACTGACAGAACCCTTTCTACGATGGAACTTTCCTGTACGACTGAGAGCCTCCACAAGCATGCCTCGCTTTTGGTATGAGGAAAAATGAATAGTCAGAGCTGCACTTACTTGAGTTCATAGACGCCATTGTTCACACAGAGACATGAAGAAGTTAACGGCTAAGTCCACGTGAAGCCTGAAATAAACAGCGGCATCGAAGACTGCTAGCATGTTCTCAGATGAATTAACACGGTGTCAAGGAGTTCCCCCGCTTGGTGCAGTACTTAAGCTGATCTTATGTTGCGTGGAGAAAGGGTCTTGAGTCATTGATGTGATCGCCCCACATTGCGGTCGGTGTACATCCTTGTTGATGAAAAGGGGGACGCATTGAATCGACCCCGTCTGCTTGGGTTCTTGCCATCTCACTGTAGTTCTCCATTACGGTATTTCTTTATTCAATTTCCCGCGGACTAAATTTGCAACGAAAAATGTGCTTTATCAAATAACAGGCGTCACCCAACAGGCGCTAAAGCAATATGAATCACTCGAGTTGTTTTCCACTAAGAGGTTCTGACTCATGTGCTCCGGGTTTGTTGGCGTCCAGGTGCTGACATTTTTCTCCCCGGTGAAGTTTGCGTCACAATTACCAACAACAATCGAAATGCGTTATTGCGTTGAGAGAACCAGCACCTCCGAAAACGGGTAACTGAGGCACATTTCTTCTTCAAGGTACATATGAGCCTTCAAATTGACAGAAAGCTTCCCTCCCACTGGAGCAAGTCTCATGTGTGTTTGGATTAAGATCAGCTGCTCATCAATCTCCGTGTCCTCGCTCATTTCACGTATTCAGTTGTACCGCGTACAACTGAATGAGTGAAATGTACAATAAGAGTGTACAATAAGAAAAGCTTTTAAGGCTTAGAAACCATTAGTGCGTGCCGCTTTAACGCTCATTCATTTTGCCGCAAACTGAAAAAAACAAAACAAAACTGCACACCTTGCCTCTTGTTGTTCTTCACTAGCCGGTGAGAACGACACGGCTCCTCTTAAAAACAATACTTAGAGCTTGTTAGCAAGGACCGCCTTCACATTACAGTCAGTCCAAACGAATTGACTTTGGCAAATCCCACCGCAATTATACTTAATTCATAATTAATGTAGGGAAGACAGGGGACCTAATTTACACTCGCACGATGTCACGTTCTCTGCTTGTGCTTGTCATTCTGCATAAGAGTAAACATGAGTTGCTTCGGAAAGAGGGGAGCTTCTCTTCACTATTACCTCGGCTCTTGGGAGCACGGTGGCAGATGACTCTGCAGTTGGAAAAAAAAAAAATGTAAAAAAAAAAAATAATAAATACATCAACGATCTGACGATGCCGTTTAATCAAATTCGAGCAGGTGCGCCCGGCCATGTTCACGCGCGGGAATAACACCCGCATAGTGTTGGATGTGGGCTGTGTTGCTTATGGTGGAACAAAAACATGACATTCAGTTCCAACTAAGCTATTGGAATAATTTGGATGCGGGCAAAACCGGTGGCAAGATTTCTCTTTTATCCACCAAACATTCAATGACATCAACATACACCAAATCTACTTGAACCGAAATAAAGTAGCAACTCATATGAAACGGTGTTTTCTTAGCAGAGTGGCCGTCGCGGAATTTTTGGAATGCCGTCGCCAACCGAGGTCTCCAAGTGCCATTTTTGACATAGCTGATCACCCTCAAAGTTTTTGCCTTTGAAAGGCGTGTTGCTGTCTCGTCTTCGCACGCAATTAATTAACTGCCAAGGTTGCTCGTTCCTGCGATTTAACAAGATGCTGCGTCTGCTGTGAGCGGAAGCCCACAGGAGAATGAACATTTAATTGAGAAGTCATAAATATATTTTTAGCGCTCTGGGAAGAATAAGGGACTATAATTAAATGATTTTTGAACAAATTCAAACTAACGTTTATATCCAAGTGCGTAAAAGGCAAGTTATGATGTTTGTGAACTGAAATAAATCAATAAAGCCAATGCGATACTTTGCATCATTTTTTATGGATTCATGCGCTGTTGCTGTGATTGAGCGCCACGTAAACAATGAATGACTGAATGAATGTCGCGATTTTTTTTTTTGGTGTGTGTGGAGATTTTAAAATTGAATTTTGACGTGGTTTATTATATACTGCAGAGTACTGAGTGAGCTCAAAATTCACAGCTCGTGCGGACAGAAGTGGTGTTATGGAGGCAGGGGCACAGCGCAGCAATAACTTGAACGAGAGCAAACACTCGCAAATGCAAGCCGCCTGCTGGTGCTTCACCGAGACATATCAAATATGGTTCACGAGTCCGCGGTTCGATACAAGAGACAGTGGTGCCACGCGAGACGCGCCATCAGTTTACACGAGCGGAAAAGCTCGATTTTCCTCGTCGTGGTTCCGCACAATTTGCGAGTGGACACCTGCATTTTGGACGCGGTATCTCAGCACAAAATCAACCGTCGCAATTTTCACTACTAAATAGTGAGCCACGTTGATGTGCGAAAAGGGGGCGTGCCCAACCATTTTGGACCGCGGCTCTACTTTTCAAGCGAACGACCTCTCGCGATTGACCCGCTACCATATGTGCACGCATACGCACGCACGCACGCACGCACGCATGCCATGAAGAGCGACTGCCATAACAGACCCTAACATGAACGAAACAGCACGTTTTAAAAGGCTTCTCCTGGCGCTCCAGATTGCCGTTCTTTGCCAGTGCCGTCGGTGATTTGTAAATGAAACAAACTTTGAATGAGAACAATAATAATAATCCTCGTCATCATAAAAAGAAATACATCACAGACGGCGAATCACCGCTAGCAACTTCCGGTGATGCAGATCATGCGCCACCCAAACTTAAAGGTGACCTGCTTTTTCTTTTTATTTTGACGCTTAAGGGGCAGTGTGCACTAACCTAAACATACGTACTATTAATAACACGTACACAGACACGCAAATCTATTTTTTTTCCATTTCCTTTAACACTCCTCGCGATCGACTCGGGATCAGTTTGCGGGCCAGCGGTCGATCTCCATCCGACGTATTGGGCACCCCTGTGCTAAATCTATGAGTATATTGTCCTCCCTGAACGTTTGGCAGCTAAACCTTGACTTCATGGGGCCTTCTCACCAAAGACCAATCAAAGTTGGATTTGGTGCACTTGACAGCATTTTATGACTGCAATCGCTAATCCAGTAAACCGAGGCACCATTTTTTGGCTCCTGTTGAGTAAAGTGCAGTTTAGAAAACCCCTTGACAAAATGAGTTGCTGCAATAACAATAATAATAATAATAATAATAATAAGAAAAACGATAAGACAGCAGTGAATCTATTTTTCAGGCTTTCTCAGGGTTTTGATTTCATTTTAAAAAGACGAAAACCACGTATTGTTGGCCCTAAAACGAATGCTATGGAAAAAAAACTCCAGCGTTTTGAAACACCTCCGTTCGGATGCGTCGTGGATCTGCAGACATGAACCCCATGAGCATTCGACTCTTCGACTTGATCAAGAGGAGCGTAGCCCCGCAAAACAAACAATAGCAGAAATGACCCAAAAAGCTACAGCCAAAATTACAAAGGAGTTCATCAGGGCGAAAAAGGGAGCGGAAGCTTTCGGAGTGGCCAAGGCAATCTGCAGACATGAACCCCATGAGCATTCGACTCTTTGACTTGATCAAGAGGAACGTAGCCCCGCAAAACAAACAATAGCAGAAAAGGAGAAAAGGGAGCTGCGGGGGGGAAAAAAAAAAGAGAATCAAAACACAGCTGCAAAAATTGCAAGCAGAGGATTTAGATAAGCTACTCAATACTTCAGTCTACTTAAAATTTCTCTGTCAGAGCACAACAGGCTGGATGGATGTCAAGAAAAGCACAGGACGCAACTTCTCCGTGGTTTGAAATGATTATTTATTTTTTCTTTTTTTCAAACGCTTCCTTAGTCATTTACGTCACGCCCGAGGGCGAGTTTTTCAGTCACAAGTTGTTTTCTGTTATCAAAGCCTTTATTGAGAGAATTGGGAGCAAAAACGTTTATTTCACTGATGGATCACGTGGTGGGTGTCGGGGGGGATGTCATGCAAAAAATCACCTGACAGTCTTTGGCAAAGGTCAAGTTTTATCAATCGTTGCTTGTATGACCTCATTGCCGCCACAGTTCAGTCTTAAAAAAAAAAAAAAATGGAGTTGATCGGTTTCCACGTATCCCTCCGATATCCAAAGTTGAGCATGTCAATTGCAGTGGATCACCATACAAAGCGCGAGTCCACTGGTCTCGTCGTCTACGGCAGCGGTCCCCAAAGTTTTTTTGTGTCGCGCACCGGTTGAGACAAGTAGACGCTGTTCGCGGACCGGCAATCATTTTCAATTGCCCGTTTGAAAGCACCGAGAATGACAAGAAAGATAATTATTGGGTCTGGAGACATTTTATGAACAAATGTCATTCATTTTCAAGCGGTCTTACTCAATAGTACGACAAAGGCAGAATAACATAAACTAACACCGTGAACTACAGTACAAAGAACTAATCAGGAATGAATAAATATGCCTTATAATGTAAACGTAATCCCGTGTAAGTTATGATCCAACATGTGGCGTTAGCATCGTTGCTACTTGCAAATGCGACTGATCCAGAGATGACACGATTGATCGCTGCTTTCATCCCTAAAGTGCGACTCCTTACGTGGCCAGGCTGTGAAAACTCCGCTCGCATTTTTGCTACATGTACAAACGATTCAACCGGTTTCTTTTATCGCTCTACAGCTTCCTCCTCCACGTCGCTACGGGAGGAACTTCTCTTGTCAAAATGGCTTCATCTTCAGAAGTCACGGCTGCCCGTCAGCTACGCGTTTATAGCCTTACGTTTGGTTCATTTGTTCTGATTACTTTCTGTTGACTGCTTCTTCTTTCGTTGACTGACGGATTGTGTTCATTTCACCTTACAAACCGATTTTAGAAGCGGGACTCGGATTGGCTAGAGTGGCGCAAAATCTCGCCACGTCTGATGGAGTCAATTTGCTCACAGCTCGCAGGTCTGCGCTTGTGCGGCCCGGTCCCAACTGGGCCGTGGCCCGATACCGGTCCGCGGACCGGTGATTTGGGACCACTGGTCTCCGGGCTTGGCGGCCTCTGTCGGTGTAACCGAAATCCTGACGGCTATACAACTTTGGTGATAAACTATAAGGTCATCCGAGCATAAAAAGAAAGCTTGCCAGTGACATTAATGCTGAGTGATGACTCGGTTGTGCCACTGCTTTGTTTTGGGAAGCGCCGTCCTCTCGTTCTTCAGCTGCCGTATCTAACAAGCGAGTCTGCTAAATTGGCTTTAAGTGCCAGGTCGTCCCGGACTCTATTTCAGGCGCCGCCGACACGTTGAATTCATAAAACATTTAATGAAGGAATTTACACATTTACTGCGTTGACTCTTACGGGCTCAGAGGAAAACAAAAAGAAAGGATTGTGTGGATCCTTTTTTTTGGGGGGGGGGCGCGGGGCGGGGTGGGGGGTTCTTTTTTCCAATGCACACTTAACATTGGCTGATTAGATTTGCGAAAAATCTAATTTGAAAGAGTCACAGTGTGTCTCATGAGGCATTCTGGAAACTCTACCAAGCGTGTCAGATGACACATTTTGAATTATTTTCGGCGACGTGTGCCAAGAAATAATTTTTGATCCAATGCATTTTTTTGTCACATACGCTCGCACAAACATCCAACACCTTGAGCATTAACTCGCTATCATGACTCCCTCATCTACCTTTCGTCAAATGGCAACGATTACCCGACGTTGTGAAGCAATGTCATTTTTTCCCCAAACAGACTTGTGAGTGGCGTTTTTCAGTCTGCAAATGGGCCTTTCTCTCTGTAATGCGTCTCGGCGCCTGGAGGCATCCGGCCCGCAAAGCTGGGATGAACAAAACGCTTTCGAGTCGCAAGCGCACCCCTTCCAGCTCCAACTTAGTAAAGAAAGGCCTTCCAAATGGATCTTTCTCACATACGTTGTGCATCGTGCACGCCATGATTTCTGTCCGAGGAGTTCATCCTTTGACCTCCCCGTCTGACGACCTGTTGTGCAGCGGCATTTTTTCCTTCCCTTTTTTCCTTGTTGTTCAAATGCATGCTTTTCCCTTTTTTTTTTTTTTTTTTTAATGGCAGCTATTTTTGTACTCTTATTGTGGTTCATGCGTCCGGCTTTCAACTAAACGGACAAAGCGGTCGGGGGAAATGATGTTGAGAGTGCCCACTAGTTATTTAGAGATTTAGAGATAAACGCAATGCCCGGTGTTACTTTGAAAAGAACATTGTTTTCCGCGTAATCATTTTTTTATCGCCGACTTCCATGTGGATCAGGAAAACTGTACATTTTGAACGCCATTTGGACATTCGCGACTGGTTAGCACGTCCGCCTCACAGTGCGGAAGTGCAGGGTTTGATTCCGGCTCCGGCTTTCCTGTGTGGAGTGAGCGTGTTCTCACCGTGCCTGAGTGGCTTTTCTCTGGGTATTCCGGTTTCCTCCCACATTCCAAAAACATGCATGGCAGGCTTGTGAGCGTGGATGGTCGTTCGTCTGCGATTGGCTGGCAACTGGTTCAGGGTGTCCCCCGCCTACTGCCCCAAGACGGCTGGGAGAGGCTCCGGCACGCCCGCCACCCTATTGAGGAGACGCGGATTAGAAAATGTAAGGATGGATGCCAATTTAATCTTTGATAGTTACAATACTTGTTTCAGATGCAAACAGCCAAAGAGCCCCGCCCAGGCAAGTGAGCGTTGTGATATTTTAGTACGGTATTTCAACAAGCGCAAACATGATGACCCCGGAGCTTTAAGATGCAATAAAGTCAACATTTTAAGCGATCGACTCTCTTTGCAAATATGCACAAGTAAGATTTTGCGACTCTGCCGTGCCGGTAATTCAATTGCGTCTCTGCACGTGCACAATGGAGCACAGACACCAGTGAGTCATAAGTTGGGAGACAGATGCAAAGGGAATGCACATTAGTGAAGACCATCAGTGAGGAGGAGGAGGAGGAGGAGGAGGAGGAGGGGGCGGGGGCAACGACAAATGATGAGGTGCCGTCGCGGCAGGGATGGAGGAGCGAGTCTCTTGCTTTGGGGCAAGACGAGACGAAGTAAAAGTAGCTGCCGCCGCCCCTTTTGTGATTCGTGGCTCGCAGCTGCTGTTTTATTTGGCGAGTCAACATGGAGGGAGGATTGTGTGCAGAGGAAAACCGAGCCTTGACGAAAGACCGAATTTGGTTTTGGTGACACCGCAGATGCCACCAAAAGAAACCCATTAAGCCTTGTATCTCACATCGCGAATGTTGGGTTTTCGTCAGGGTTCTCAAAAAGTCGCAAAAGGTTGCAAACTGTTTTTTTTTCTTGTCAAAAAGACATTTTGAATATGTTAAAATAAAATCCAATCATCTGGATACGGGGCAGCGATTGACTGGTTCGCACGTCGACCTCACAGTGCAGAGGTTGTGGAGCTCCGGCCTTCCTGTGTGGAGTTTGCATGTTCTCCCTGTCCCTACGTGGGTTTTCCCCTCGTACTCCACTTCCACATTCCCAAAACATGCACGGCAGGTTAATTGAACACTCTGAAATGTGATTGTGAGCGCGAATGGTTGTTCGTCTCTGTGTGCCCTGCGATTGGCTGGCAACCGGTTCAGGGTGTCCCCCGCCTACTGACCGAAGCCAGCTGGGATAGCACGCCTGCGACCCTCACGAGGAGAAGTGGATTGTAAAATGGATGGAAGGTGTGATACAAATACAAAGCTCAGATAGTAAACAGGTAAATTTCAAGAAAAAAAAAAAGCCCCATTTTCTAAAATAAATCACATTTGGACAAAAATGCAAAGTCTCACTGCCGCTAACGTTCTCCTGAATGTATGTTCATGTTGAAAAGGTCGGTATTTAATATTTTCGGGCTTCCTGTTGTTTTCGGCGTGGTACTTTGGTATGTGGATGCGATGTGACGCAGTTCGTAAAAAAAACACCTCAACTACGGTCTAATATAGCGAATGAGGCGCCACATTTGCGACTTGCGCTTTCCCACCTGGACCGAAACCACACGAGTCAAAAATTGACGGTGACTGCCCCTGACACTAATTAACGAGTGACAGTAAAAAGTTGCCTCAGGAGCCGCATAATGAGTGAACAGTCATTTCCATTCTGACCTTTTCCCGCTAAACTGTCATGGCGGTTATTTTCTTGCACATTGTCTGAGTAATGTTCTGGCATTAACTTTAATGTCATTGGTTTTACTGCCAAGCCGCCATTCGTTTTGCGCGCCATCAAATGCAGACGGAGCCGCTGACACCGGACACGTTCATTGATTCATACACACTGCGATTATTTTGTCATGAACCTTAAGAGCCTCCCTTGCAAGATGCATGTATACCGAGAGGGGGGTGGGGGGGGGGGGGGATAAGTCAATCAGGGGGGGGGGGGGGGGGGGGGGGGGGGGTGATAAGTCAATCATTGTTTGCCCTGTGGCGGTGGCGTCCCCTATTTTCAACATTCCTCCATACGGCAATGCGTTTGGGAACCTTTTGTCACAACGAGACTAATCAAGAGTTTATAAAGTGAAACCTGTCATTAAACTTAAAAACCTGTTTCGTTTCAGTTAATGATTGGATTTGTTTCTGCTACAATGATCACCCGGAGGCCATTACTTTACCATTCAGAGTTAATTGGCTATTTACTGTATAGGAAAAAAGTCGGAGAGCAATTACGATTAGGCCTTCCAGGTAAGAGCATTCAATGGCTTCAAGTTATTCCATATCTCCGCAAAAAGTGCGTCGTTCATGCCATTTAGGATGAGAAAATTGGAAGTCTTGAATTCCATATTTTAATCAACTCCCCCGCCCCCATCATAAAATTTTAACGGTTGATGAAAAGCTACGTTTTAACATGATCCACTAATTTGAGGAGCTTGGACGTTTTCTCAGCTTATTTTGAATGCCGGAACGTTTCAGGTGCACCCGTGATTGTCGGAAGGGAAAATATATGCGGACGTTCATCTGCGGACGTCTGCTGGAGCAACACAGAAGATGTCCAACATGTTGCAGCTTTGCTTTTGCCCGTGTAACACGACAACCGCTGGCTTCTCTCTCTCCTCTCGCGCCCTGCATCGGCTCCAGCCCTGTTTTTCCATCTAATTGGCCATAAAAACGAGATCCAATTACTAAGGCAGCAGATGCCGACATCAAGTACCATGCGTAAATGCATGGGAATGATCGCATTGTTCTTCCTTCATACCATGTTGCATATTCAGATGCTCATTACACTTTTATAGGATGTGTAAATAATGTCGGCGTCCATTCCGCCCCTCTGTTGCCTATAAAGTCAGTCAACATGAGTGCATGCTGCGCTGGCGCTAAGTGGACGTACTGGAGCAAATAATCCGGCAAGGACACCCAACGCATTTTTTTTTTTTGTCTTTTTTTGGCGTCATCATATGATCATACAGTATGTTGACCAACAAGATCGCCTCTCCCAAACCGTGCTGAATTTTCAAGTGCCTTCATTTGTGACTGATCATAAAAACAAACTCCACTCACAAAAAAAAAAAAGACGACAGCCAATCACTTTGAGTCCATTTCTTTTTTCCTCCATTGTTTTCTTTGACTCTCCAGCCGAATGTTGAAAAGCACCCTGGAGTTCTGTGGAGCAGCACAAGCGCTCACTTGCTTGTATCTGCTGCTATTTGCATTTGATTGACAGGTGTGTCATGGCCAGTGACACAGTGGGCAGACCCCCAACTGCCAGTTGTCTTTGTGGAGCTGACTTGAAGCCGCCGACATGGATTGTCTGGCCAACACGGAGAACATGCTGAATTAGAGAAGTTGACATGGTAAATCAGCCCACTTGGCTCTCGGTGGACTGCTGTGAGCCATGCAGATCCGCCGCGCCTCGCACCAAACATTGCGTCACACTTATTCACCATTTCGACACTCCCGGACTGCTGCGAGTGTTGTCTTTCAACGGCAGAGGCTTACTTTGAACAAAATTACCAAACGCGAGCGCAAGGACTCTACTCAAAGGTGATGGTGCTGATTATGATATGACAGTATGAGCCGAAGATGGAGGTGCTCGGAATGGAGGTGGAAGAGGACACAGAGAACGCGCTGAATGAATCCAATCTATCGCACGCTAACAAAAACGGTGAACATGTTGAAGAGGGAATCTGCAGTCATGTCGACTTGGGACAGTTTGGGTACTGTTTTTCGCGAGGATCGTCATTTTGAGTTGGACACCTCAATCTGTCAATTTTTAAGAGAGGATATGCCCCGACAGAGAGCCCAAAAATGAGTGAGCCTAATTCGTAAATGCTCCCGTCACCTGACATTCACCCCCATCTAGGTGGACATGGAGACAAATCGTGATGCGAAGGAGATGTTTTAGGCTGTGCATCCTCGTAAACAGACAAGAGGAGAGAGAGCAACCCACACTGTCGGAAAGATGGCGAGGGAGGGAGAGAGGCAGGCAGGGAGAAAACGGGATTGTTTTTGATTAAGCCGATCACACTGCGCCCAAACCAGGAAGACGATACATATCCATGCTTGGCTGTCTCTCAGTGGTCAGAGTCATTCACTCCCACCCTGACCCTCTTATAGCCAGGAGCTCTAAACACTGCAAAACCGATTCATTAAAATCTGCTGTTCAAGAGAGGACACACACACACACACACACACACACACACGGATGAGCAAATGGACCACGGCCAATTATGTGATTCCCTGCCAGTTAGAAAGAGATTTAGGCAATAAGCATCTGAGGAGTGAGCTCGCGCTCACCGCAGCTTATTTGCACACTATTGTTGTTTGGAAGCATGCGTATACGTTGTCTTAACGCAGCGCATGAGGCTCCTGTGCGACTCGTACCAGCACGACGTTCACGATACACAGCGACGAGTTGAAATACACGCCTTCTTTTCAATGAAAAGGAAGGCGCCGTTGATGGAAAGTCAGAACATTGGAGGACATGAACAGAAAAAAAAAGCAAAATCCACAATTAAGCAGGAGTCGACTGCAGTTTGAAGTTGTAATATCATCATTCAACACTAGGAGGCAGTTATGTCTTAGTTGCGCTATATTCCAACGTGAGTAGGCCTAAAACTTTTTTTTTTTTGTGAATTTGGATTGATATGCAAGACAAACGCAATAATATAAAAATTTTGAATGGATTAGTTTTGGTGAAAATGAATTCTTGCACTTCATGCTGCTTTGTTGTTCAGCAGTTTTGTGCCATCCTTGAATTGCCATTTTTATGGAAGAGAGCCCCGAGTGCGGAGTTATTTTGTTGTTGGGTTAGGATAGTGCATTGAAAAATGTTAACAAATGAAATGTATGAAGAACACGCATTTTGGATAGAGGATAAAGATATCAACTTTCGGATGCCCGGAGAGCAACTCAGATTTGATATTTAAAGCGCCATTTAGGAGTGTGTTCAGTTTTATTCAGCAGGTTTTCTAAATTCCAAGCAAATATCAGTGAATTGGTAAATGCAGACTCCCGTCAGAGACGCAAACATGATGGAAAGGAGTACAGATTGTTTTGTTTTTTTTTCCCCCCTCTTGGTTGATGCACCTCTGGAATAGCCATTCCATGTCAATTCCACGTTCTGACAGCATGAAAAAACAAAGTTGAAAATTACCTTTTCGGTCCTGTGTTGTTTTTTTTTCTTTCTTTGACTTTTTTGCGTTGTAGCACCCGACAGATTATTTCACTGCTTGTGCAGTGACGTGTTCATATTCCAAAATATTTGGAGTAGAACGGCCATTAAAATACGCTTACGCGGTTGTGCAGATTTGGTGCCCCCCCGGGTTGGAATTGATGGCGAAAGGCCAACTCACATTAAGAAAAGGACTTTATGGCAGCTAACAGAAGGCCGGCTCCCAACCTGCCGCCTTTAAAAATCATTGGCGCAGCAGCTCCGGCTCCAACCCTCCCGCTTTGAAAATTCATTGCCGCAGCAGCTGGGGTGGGGGGGACGAGTGAAAGGTTGATGGCAAACTCCCCTCCAACATTCTAACTAACGGCTCCCCTTTAAGTCTTTCTGAGCTTCGTTAATCCCTAAACGCCTCAAAAACCCGCACGTGGGATTGATTGTACTGTTTATTTCTCTCGATACCTCGAGGGCATCGGCGTTGCGTTTGACGTGAAGACCAATCGATAGCGCACTCTAACGTAACCTGGGTTTTACATCCAGCTTGACTTTTCCTGACCGCCAGTTCTGGGCGGTTCCTCGCGTGTGGGTTTGAAAACACATTAAGCTTCTCGAGCGACGGACACTTTATCTTCCAGAATCAGTCTAGGATGTACATACATAATGCATTCCAATGCATCATTAGGTACAATAATGTAGTTGTTAGCGCGGTCGCTGGCCGTCATTAGTGACACTCGCCGACCTCGCGAAAGCCTCTGCGGCCATTCAACGTCCCGCATTCTGACCACATCGGAAGTACAAGAGACTCTTTGAAGCAAAACATCTTCCGGTTGAAGCGATCGTTGTGTTTCGGAGAGCCCGCCTTCTTCCTTTGTAATCTCAAAGCCTTCAAATCCGACAGGTTTAGCGTCGACTGAGTGATTTAGATTGCGCTATTAATGGCATCCCGGAGACGCTCGATGTGGACCGTTGGCCCCACTGCACTTGACTTCATCTCATTTAGTGGCACGATGGCTCGGGCGCTGCGGATAGCATCTTCTGCCTTTATTAACGCTGGATTACCTGCCGCGGCCCCTCTGTTGACTCATTTCAATCTGCGCTAAAATTAATTTGTATCACTTGAGGATTTATCACAGGCTCGCCTTGGCCCTTTACTACCTTTCTCGGCGAGCATTTTCTTTCGCTCGTGTCTGTTTGTTTGTTTTTTTTTGACAGCCCCGGCCGGCTGGGGTGAAGGGCGTTTCCCTCCAGCAGGCGCACCTGTTCCGCGTTGAACAATTAAGCCTGCCGTGTGTTTCCAGACTGCCAAACTGCCGAGTCATTGGCGGATTCTGCTCAAGTGTTGTTTTCGAGACCGCTCAATCTCGTTCATCGTCATTGTGCTCTCCATTGAGTTCCTCGTTTTGTAAGTGTTGGTGTTCTTGAGGCTTTTTCATCTTGTTCTTGTTTTTCATGTAAATTGGACTATTGTCATTTTGTTGTTACTTCACCTTGCCTTTTGCAGGCAGTTTTTGTTTATACCTTGGTTTCTCCTGGCTCCTTGTGACTTTCTGTTTAGACTGCGTCAGTTTTGCGTTTTCAATCATAAACATTTTTGGTGGTCTCCTTTTGTCTATGTCTGCATCTTGGGGATCCAAAACATGACAAACATTTTCCCTAAATTGAATCTTAGCATCCCTAAAATTCCAAATATTTATTCTTGCTTCTTTATTATTATTATTATTATTATTATTATTATTATTATTTCATTTTATCTTAAGAGTATGTTTTTGTTTCACAGCAGTGATTCTCGCTTGCACGAGGCAGGGCTCAGTGCTGGTACCTGAAATAATCGCTGAATGTTCTTGCAAGGCTGCAGTTGCGTTGAGCCGATTGTGCAGGAGTTCCGTCGTTTCACGAAGGTGACCGAGTGCGATTTGTGAATGGGCGAGGGAGCCGAGGGAGCGCGGGGAAAGGAAGCAGGGCCCCGAGTGCTGAGCAATGTCTACATGAAACTAGCTTATCTCCAACACCATCTCCTAACAAAACACCAAACATTTATGGACAAAGCGGCTAAGCCCTCCACAGTCGGGGAACAACTGTGTTTACTTGTTCAGCCACAGCTTTGTCCTTTCTCTTCGGCCCACCTAGTCGTGTGAGAGGGCTTCTCTTCACTTGTCTATTTCTTTTCCAGGATGTTGTCAACAGAGTTTAAATGTTCAATTGTGTGTGTGTGTGTGTGTGTGTGTATATACAGTATATATATATATATAATTTTGTTGCGTGTAGTGGTAGCTCACTGTTGATGTTATTAGGTCGGAGGAAGGTGATTTTATTATTATTATTTTTTTTTGCGAGCTCGGAAGCATTTTAGGTGTCCCGAGAGAGCACCGCGATCCTCTGTTTGAATTTGAATGAGAGAAGCACGCACCCGTCGTGTCATGTTGGTGTGTAAATATTTAAGCCTATTTCAGAAGAGAAGCAAAGATACGATTTTATATTTGTATTCAAAATATTTACTCGGGTCAGTTTCTGTTCATGTGTTTTATATGTGTACTGCATTTCGTACAAAATTAAAAAAAAAGAAAAACATCCCAATTGAGGGGGCTGGTTTCCCTGAGAAAAATGCATACAGTTAACGCGCAAGTAGAGGTGTTGCCGCATCAGAATTCTTGACAAATGAGTAGCGCTACAATCTTTGTTTTTTTTTCTAAATCCAATCCATTCTCTTTTTGCTTTTGGCTCAACATTTTAAAAACCCTTTGTCAGATTTGAGATTAGGTTGACTGAAGACTCCAAATTGTCCTTTGGTGCGATTGTGGGTGTGAATGGTTGTTTGCCTCCGTTTGACGATCCAGTATCTGCCCTGCAATTGGCTGCCTCTCGCCCGAAGTCATCTGGAATAGGCTCCAGCACCCTTGTGACCCGAAAGAGGATCAGCGGCTTAGAAAATGGATGGCTGGATGTATTTTGGAACGTGGGAGGGAACAGGAGTACCCAGGGAAAACCCACACAAACGCTAAGAGAGCACGCCAGTGCCACACAGATATTCAACTGTGAGTTGAGGCAGATACGATCGACGCCACACGATGATGCCTTTGTAACGTCCTCTATTGAAATTAGCAATACAAAGTGTTGAACTCATCGTGTGTGACAGAGACAGATCTTATTGACCTTCAGAAATCGAAGACACCTTTTCAACACTGGACAAACAGCTTTGCCTGGGCCGCATGCAGCACCGTTTTGAACGGGACACCACCAACAACGTATGTAGACTGTCGACTTCAGCAACCGTTTTTAGGCTTCGGCAGTGGACACAAGACCTTATTTGACCTCATTTTCCCATTTGGCAGTTTTCTGTGCAAGCAGCGTTATCTTCATCTCATTTGAAAGATGCTAACATCAGTTGGTACGGGAAGTAGTGCTGGGACAAGTGGCTGTTGAAGGGTTGAAGCGCATTAGCTTAAACACCTGAGCTACTGGTAGCAGCTGTTCCGTCTCCCAGCTGGTTTGCGCTTTGTCCCACCTGGCAGTTGCTGGATTCAATCTTTCTCTCATTTATTTTTTTTTCCTCAGCGCAGCAAGAATTGACACTACGACTCCAATAGAATCCGATAAAGAGAGGAGTTAAGCAATTACATGTCTTTTCCTTGGAACCCCTTCTGTCGTACGCACATCCGATACTATGGACTTCATTTTGCTTGAAATCACGTGCTCACTTCTCTGGGGCTGGTTAAAATTGCAAAGTCAACTAAAACGTTGCAAAGCTTTAATGAGAAATCTTTCTGGCTTACAAAAAAAAAATCTTTAGGTTCAACAACATCCATGTTGAGACAAATTTATTGGAGGGAAGAAAGAACCTATGAGGCGGTGGTTTGAAACTCGGGTCCTCGCGAGCTGCTCTCCCGCCTGTTTTCGAAGTTTCCCACCTCACCGCACATGATTCAAATCATCGGCTCACCAGCAAGATCTGTCGAGGCCTGCGAATGGCCCCCGATCGTTAGAATCAGGCATGTTAAGTTGGGAAACTTCGAAAACAGGCAGGACAACGGCTCTCCGGTTGTCTACCTCCTGCTGTAAGGAGACAAAGAGGGAGAAGGATGGTGACGAGCTACACGTTCACCATTTTACGTTTGGTAGGAAAGCTTTGTGAAATGGGTGCCGTTGCTTTCCCCTCCTAAATAATTGGAGGTGATGACTTCCACACGCGTTCTGTCTGCCCGCCTTGTCGCCCGTGTATAATTGCATGCACAATTGTATAATGAAGTGCCGCATTTGCACCAGGAAGGGGGGCAGAGAAAGAGAAACACAATGTTTTGCCTTTGGTTTACTTTTCCAAATAGCTTTTTCAAAGTGAGCCGCGCACATTCATTTTCCAAACGACTGGTTGTGGGGAATTCTTCACCGAAACACAGACTGTGACAAAAAGAGAACGGTGAGTACAAAGTAGCCGTCAGAGAACAGGCCAGTTGCTGCGCAGCTTTTTGAATGGGAGAATATTTGAATTTATTCTATTCGCGTTGGTGTCCATTAAGGTAAAATTCACTGCACATTGCTGAGGTGTACTTTGAGTTGCCAATGCCAAAAAATTTAAAAAACTGTCCGTAGTGGGACTCGTGTCCTCCAAATCCAAACCCCAAGACCTCAGCTATGACCGTCCAAAATCAAATAACTGAATAGAAATAATAATTTGGTCAATTTTTTTTTTTTTATCAGGATAGCTGTCGCATTGCTTCCTGCAGTGTATATGCAGATGGACAGACAAACAGTTTGAGCACCTAAACTGAAGTGTGTGATGACGATTAAACAGAGGAGGGAACGAGTGTCTTACCTTCAGGTTGCTTCTGAATGACACTTTTTCATGTTATTCGAATCTTATTTTATATTATGGGTCAGGAACGCAGATGACCAGACAACACGAATCCTCTGATTTCAGCCTGATGTCCGGGGGGACTTTCCCCACGCAGGACCACTTACCAGGCTCATTTGTATTAGCACCGCTTCAGCTTCCAAGTCATCAGGCTGAAAAGGAGCAGTGCGCCATGCCAGCACAGGGTGATTACAGCCTTAATATATGAACCCAGATTGGGCCATATCCAGGGACAAGTCCCGCGAGGCTCGACTTGATTTGACTGCGCTCCGAGTGCCACCTATGAAAGTTCCTTCATGCGGAATTTGCTCATTGCCCAATTTGAAGTCCTGCAAGGGGTTACTCAGGGTAGGGGTCCGGACCCCTTCTTGTTTTGCGTCGCCAACCCGTGACAAATATCAAAATGGCAAATTGAGCTTCACATTTCAAAACAAAGAACAACAATCACTTCGATAGAATACGTCAAACGGTCATTGAAGCAACTTGAAAGTGAACAGGCTGGCATTTGGCGAAATAGAAACTCACAAGGAGCGTACACTCGAGGAGCTTCTGAGAGAATCCACAAAATTGCGGCTTCTTGCCATCGGGGAGGCTTGGCTATGTCCTCAGGCTGCTTTGCTCCATCCGACAGAGGGTTTCTTTCTGTGCAGGGTGAGAAACAGCAAAGATGGGGAGCGGGCCAAAACACCTGACAATAGTCACAGGTGTCGTTTGCTTACTGAGATTGCCTCAAGGTTTTGGAAGAAAATGCTCTGATGAAAAGTTTCCATCCTTTATATCTCGGCCAGTTTCAGTCTTTTGTGGATTTTTTTGGACCACACAAAAAGCAATGCCCGATCGGCCTTAGTTCCTCGTCATTCTCAGTAGATGATGTTTTTATGAGTTGTATCCCTGATTAGTCACTTAATTTGAACATGAGGGCGGAGAGAATTTTGTCAACATGCAATTGTTGTCCTTGAGGCAGTACAGCGCAAGACGCTAGAGGTGACGAAGACTTTGAAAAAATTGTGAGGGTTCGGATTGTGTGATTGTTGTATCGTTATCGGCGCCTTAACCCGACGGCACGAAATATTTCATCAAACAAATGCAAACAATCGAGTGATTCATTAGAGCTCCTGAATCTTATGAGCAGTCACGAGTTGCCAAACACCGCTCTTTTCTTTGTACCGCACGCACAGACACGCGCACGCACATAGTTAAAAAAAAGAAAAAAAAAAAAAGAAACACTTGTTGGGGGAAGAATGTAGTCTTGTGATGTCAGGGAAGAGTGCATACTCTGATATCGCCGATGTAATTAAACAGAACTAAAGGTCTGCTGTGACTCGGATGCGTTGGCAGCGCTCGGCTAATGGTAAAGCTAATTAAAGTGTGTTTTATCCCCCTAATGAAACTCATCTCCTCGCCCACAAGTTCAGCGGAATGACTTTAAAGGCCCATGGGGAGATTCAGCACTATGATACGACTTCTTACCTTTCCATGTTCTCTGTAAAAAGCGTTATCGACAAGGGTGAGAATGTGATTAGAAGCTGAGTTCATTACTTAGGGCGCCCCCTTTTTCTCCAGTGGTCACGTGGTATTTGTGCTCCGGCAGCAATTTTATTGTCAGCGTTATTATCGGCCTTTGATGAGATTCCCTATCACTTTGTTTACAATTGCTGGATGACTGAAACTAATTCTTTTCAACTTTCACTTCTACAATGCAGGAAAACAACCACAAGATGGCACAAAATATAAGAATATACAACATTTAGCACAGTGTAGCATCAAAAAAAACCCCCATTGTTTTGCAGAACAATGAAGGAGCTGATTATGCATTATTTGTCAAACTTTACATACTGGAGAAAATTTGTGCAGGTATTTTGAGTCTGGGGGCGGAGATCTGTGTTTGTGAATACGTTTCACATCCGATATCGTCTTTGTTGATGCCGAATCTGAGTTGGACGCCACTGCCTGGATGAGGGCTACGCCTTCCGTCTTTGCGCTTCAGCCCTGCGTTGATGTTGTTGATCTGAGTGTCGGCTAACGACAGTGATTCATGCCTGAGGTTTCATACGGAGGACGTAGCCTCATTACGCGCAGCCATTTTGAGAATCAGCAGATGATTACGGCATACATCACGGACCTCGTGAGGCCCACAAGATTCATTCCGTTCCACTGACTTCGTCTCATCTCGGGCACGGGGCCCAAGAAATGCGACAAAAAATAGACCCCCCCCAAAAAAAATGGATGCTGCAATTGTTTGTGACAATATTTGCTCCTAATTTAGCATGCGGGATTCCCTTTCGAAATCTCATTCATTTGTACTTTTAATTGTTCTGCCATGACAAGTTGTTCCACATTATCCTGCTCCTGATTGATCTCGATTCAGTACAAGGTGTACAAGCGCTGGGCTCCTTTGAGAACTGGAGAAGAGTTTTACATTCAATGATGAATTGCATGCTTGTAAGTCCGGTATGTTGCTTGACTTTGCCCCGGTGGAATGTACTCGTTGGATGTATGTAAAAGATCTGCACAAATGACTTTTTTTTTTCCTCAGCGTACCATTTTCTAACTTTGATTTTCTAATCTTCATTAAAGGGAACGCTAACGCGCGCCCGAACTGAACTGAACCCTGAATATCTGGACCTACGTCCCCGAGCTGAGCTCAACCCTGAATATTGGACCCCTTGCACACCCTTAGTGAGTACAAATTGTCCCATTTGTCATCAATCACCATGCATCCAAGCATCTCATTCAATTATCGATGCATCGTACGAGAATTTGGCTTGTGAAGTTGGACTGACTTGTTGCAAATCCAATGTTTGCCTCTCATTCAAGCATGCTTGGTCTTGTCCTACTCCCTTCATACACCAAGTCTCCTTCACTCATTCGAAATTGTCTTCCATTGTCGTTACAACCTCATTCGGCTCATCGCTTGACGTGGTGAAATTATGCCTGTCCTTTTTACCGGCGTAATAAGTCCCGGTCTCATGAACGGCAGACCTGGAAAACATAGCCTGATCGTCTTCCCGCGGTTTGTTGCGCACGCACGCGGGAGAATCTTGACGTCAGTTTCTCTGACGTTTCCCACTATCAACACAGGGAAGGTTTCTTTATTCTCATTCCATTATGAACGGTCTCGCCACGATAATTTGCTTCTGTGCCTCGGTGATCCTCTTGAAAGCGCAGCTTTTATTTACTTGATCTCTCTCTATATGCACCTGACTGATGATTGCCCACGGTGATTACGATCCCATGGAACTGCCATAATATCCTACAAACACAACGCCCACGCATAGCACGTGCGCTTATATAGAAGGTCCGCAAGGAGAAGAAAGAGGCACAGACAGACGGCAACATAATGATGTCTACAGGGTCCATATTAACCCGTTTTCTGTCTACCTGTGATGCAAATGCACCTTGTGCCAACATGGTAGCTGAATATTTTGCCCGTGTTATTGTAATTGCTAAACCACCGCCAAAATTCTCGACCTCAATGGGAATTATTTCATTGTTCATTTATTTCTTTAAAGGGGGACCTGCTTCCTGCCACTGTTTTTGCCCAAGGTTTCAGTTACGTGTTGTCAAGATATCTTAAAAAAAACAAGCAAAAAAAAATCATAAAATATAAGACATCCCACCTGCGTCCCCACACCACGGTCAGTTGCTAACTGCTTCCTCCAGTCCAACCTCGTTGAAGTTTCCCGTTTACGTTTCCACCCTTATAACGTTCACATTTCACAAGTCCCGATTTCATGCCATTCATTTTCCATTTGTCTGCAATTACCTTTTTCTGAAACAATTAGCGTCTATAAGACGCATTACGCATCACACACTGACCTCGCGCAGTAACAGTTTTGAATGGAGAGAAATGTGCACCTTTCTCCCCATCCAAAATCCAGAAAAAAAGAATTGTTTATATATGTCATTCGGAATTATGACAGACTGTTTTTATATTTTATTTATTCTTTGTTTTTTGTTTTGTTTTTTTTTTTTTTTTTTGGGTGAAGCAAATGACAGATTTTACCTTTTGGCCACGGTACGGCGAGGATCCTGGTTAAAGTAAAAAGAAAAAATATTCCGATGACGTGTTGATTTCAGAATAGTACATCGAATAATGATTCTATCAGAACCAAAGGCCAAATCGCAAATCGGGATTTATATATATATAAGATATATATATAAATATATATATATATATATATATATATATATATATATATATATATACATAAACCAATTTGCATACAAATGCTGTTGCATCAAAATAGCGTGGTTCCATGCATTTTGTCTCAATGTGTTGCTTTGTTTGACCAGGCATTATCTTGCCGCCTACCTTTATTCTCATTAGTTGTGCAGACATGAAACATTTATCACCTGCGCTCTTGTGGCTTGAATATCAACACGTGGGGATGACTCACAAGACAGCAGGACACCGTCAAACATAGACAATGGAAGTCTCACCTCGCCGAAAACTCCCGATAGGCCGGAGACAAGCCCTCGGGTACCGTCTTGTGCTGCACTGATTAGACCAGAGTGGCTCCAGTCAGGCGTCAAACCACCGCACATCTCCAGAATTCACTCGCAATATTCCCAGCCTGCGATGATATTTTATCTTCCTGTGGTCATGAGCACGAGATGCTTTTTTGATTTAAGACTTCTGGTCCTTCTCACATAACAAAACCCTCCTCAGGCTGTATTTTCTTGGGGGGTGTTAAATGCAATTTAAAGTATACTGGGAAAATAGCAAAAGCAGGATTCTTCCGGTTGTTGATATCAATGTGCGATGTTCCAAAATGGCGTGTGGAGGAATTGCTGTTTTAAAAGCTTGTTGAAAGAGGAAAATCGCTCGGGGTAGTACCTTGGTCATCAAAACAGCTAGCTGTGTCTGCTGGCTTGAGAATGTGAATACGTGAATATCATGAGTACTCAAACGTTGGTTACACATGATACCAACCGCAGATGGAACCGAGGTGGAATTCATATATGCAGCCAGTTTTGTGAAAGTCAGCCGTGACTTTGCTCCGTTTGGGCTCTTTTTGTCTTCCCTACTTCCTCCCCTCACTTCTCTTTGGAGAACACACATCAAAACAAATCCTTCTTAGACAACAACAGGAGCAGCAGCATCTCCAAATAACGACGGAATCCATTTAACGTTGACATAGGTGCAGCCTGTTTGGTTCCCCGTACAGTCGGTGTCACGAGTCGGGTCGACGGCGGCGCCAATACAGGCTGGAAGTCGGATTCATTTTTCAGCGACGATTTGATCCCACCGAGGCTGACCTTTTGTCACCAATTTTGTTCAGACAGCTTCAAGGACCGAATTCCAAGGCAGAGCCAAAGCCTCCGTAATACCGTACGTCTTTGCTTTTTGCGGATTACGTGGCCCCGTTGGCTTCATCAAGCCGCAATCTTCCAACGCTCGCTCGCTTCGCAGCCGAGTGCAAAGAGGTTGGGATGAGAATCAGCAGGTCCAAATCTGAGGCCGTGGTACTCGATGAGTAAATGGTCGGTGCGCCCTCTCCGGCTCAGGAAAGGACATCCTGCCCCTGTGCGGAGAAGTATTTTGCGGTCTTGTACACAAGCGAGCAGAGGACGGAGTGGGAAGCTCGACGGCCGGATTGGGGCAGGATCTGCAAAGACGCAGACTTCCATATACGGTTGCTCATCAAGGAGGAGGGCCACCGCTCGTCCCTGTTGAGAGGAGCCAGAGGAAGTGGTTCGGGCATCTGGTCCGACTAAAAAAAAAAAAAAAAAAAATGCAGTGTTGAATTTCCTCAATTTCATTTTCGCCACATGTTTGCACGGGAATAAGATCAGCTGGTGAGGCTTTCAGGACATGTCCCAGTTGATGGAGGAGCATTGCGACAGGTTCCATTTCATGTCCACCAGTTGCACTTATTGTATGAACACAAACGAATTATGCCGACATCAAACAAACATCGAATGAAATAAACAACAACAACAACAAAAAAATGTAGAACTGTCGATGTGATCAAAGTTTAAGTGGCCAGACTTCTCCCTTCTCCCAATCGCTCGAGAAAGTCGCTAGTAAAGTGCCTCCATTCTTGTCAAGTACAATTTTTTTTTTATACTTGCAATGGGTGATATGAAGCAAGACTTGCCACTGGACATTTATGAGTCCCAAAACCTTCGCCAACCAGACTTGGACCTCAAATTTCTCATCTGATATCACTCTGGATTTATCAAAGAACTGTTTCACTTTCCCACGGGACCGAGGATCCTCCAAGACAACATGGACATTTGCGGACGGGTGCGCACGCCCTCTCCTTGCTTTCTTCCCGCCCAAAAGGAAATGACGAGTCTCGTTCCGCTCACCGCCGTGCTCCTGAGTTACCCGACATCTTAATTATCTTGCTGCTTGAGAAGTTCTACCTCCGTCGACATTGCCAGTGCGTTGGAGGCTTGTTGCAGAGCGGGGACAGACAATGCGGCAAGAACACGGCGGGTAAAAATGGATTCCATTGGCGTGAAGGAGGGTCGAGAGGAGCCTCGGCACGCCGCGCTCATTAATCCTTATGAACCTTATTAGGGACGAATGGAGTGAATGTGATCGAGTTACCGTGGATTGAACACGCTTAACCGGATGGATAAATGCATGAAAGAACTTAAATCACATCGGCGACGCAACTCAACTTTGTTTATAGACCACTTAAAACAAAACAAACAAAAAAAAAACTGCAGCTGAAACAAATTGCTGCGCAAAAATAACTACTGCTCCGACTCATAAAAAGGAAAACTTATTATGGTGATAAGTAAATAAATAAAAGAAGACAAATATAAGAGTGGAAACCCGTAAGAACATAAAAGCAGTCTTTGACAGCGGTCCGAGGCGAAAAAGGCAGGAGATCCTCGTGATTGGAGACCAATCATGTGAAATAAATGGGGGGGTGGAAAAAAAAAAAAAATTAATTGATAGCGTCTATTACCATCCCAACTTAGATCGTGTTTTGACAATTTTGAAAATATGGGCCAAGGTTCATTCCAAGTACAGATTGTTAATTAACATTTGAAACAAACGTTCACGCTACTGACTGACTGGCTGATGAAGTTCATGTCGGTGCTAAGTTGAATCCTGTGCAGCCAAGAATAATTCGGGCATCCTGTTTTGGTTCTTTAACACGTCACATTCCCCCGAAACTTTCATAGAACACGGCGATAGATCAATAATCAAGTCATTAAAAGAAGTGCAGTGCCCAACAATATCAAGAAACTACAGCGGAGGCCGCTCTATAATTGCCATTTCTGTGTCGTCTTCCCCAAACATTTCTCTTGCATGTTTTCATCCAAAAAGCATCAGCCTGCGCCCGACTCGAAATTGTTCTCTGCAAAACAATAAGCCTCCCTTCACTATGCGAGTTTTTTTTCTTTTTCTTCAACCAATCATTCAATTGTTGTTTTGTGTGTGTGTGTGTGTGTGTGTGTGTGTGTGTGTGTGTGTGTGTGCGCGCGTGTGTTTGCTTTGATAAAACAGCCGCCTTTGTTGCACAAGCAGCGCCATTTCACACAGCCAACCAAAGCCTTTTAAAAAAGTGTCGGCGTCCTGCGATGACGCTCAAGCGACCGTAAATACGCAGCGAAACCAATTTGCTCGCTTCCTGTTCGGTTGGCACCGGACGCTTGGTTGATATTCATTGCGCTTCACTCAACTTTCAGTCACTTGTGTTCTTTACGCCCGCTGACAGCCATTTCTGTGACGACGTCAAAGATTGGAAGACGGGGAACATTTGGTTTCCCAAATATCTCTTCTTGTTCCCATTGTCATGGTTCTGTTTGTGACCAACAGGTGGCAGTGTAGGGCTGCGCCTGCAGCTGCACCCCTGTTGGTCATTTTGTCATTAGCTGTTTGTTTAAAAGGACTCCTGGCACGATCACTCGATGTCGGGTCGTTGTCTCTGTCACGGTTTCTGTTGCTGTTTCTGGTACGATGAGTTTTTTGGCTTCAGCCATGCTTTTTGGTTGTTACTTTGGATTCGTTTTGTTTTCAGGACTCTGTTTGTTTTGGATTTAGTTTCCTCAGTATTTTGTTGAATACAATTTGCCAAGTTCACCCTGCTCCTCCCTTTTGCCTGCTTTTTGGGGTCCTCCACCACCATACATCGTGACACCCATTCAGTGTCAATGGCTTGCCAAGTGTCATTGCATAACGGTGCTCGGGCGACGGTTCAGCGCCACTTCCAATTCAGCCCGCATGTCCTTGAAGATCGGTCTGTTGTTCCGAACTCGTCAATTCCCCTCTGGTGATATTTTGTGGTAACATAGCATTGAAAAGTGGCCAGATCTTGAATGGCGTGGATTCATTGCAAACTCTCTACCCCTACATGGAAATCCACCCAAAACGTGTGAGGACGCTCAACCTTCACACGGCGAAATGCTGCTCAAGTGCCGATACGATCTCCCGCAAATGCTCCAAACAAACTATTTGGGCTGGTCTCATTTAACTTACATGACCGAGAGACTGAAAAGCCTTCAAAAGGTTCAGATGTGAACGCGTGCCAAAAATGCTACGCGGAGTAATCAAAAAGGGTCGACGCCCTTCTCCGATCCAAAAGTCACGACTGGATTAAGCCGCAGTGGATTTGTATGACACGCCACTTTCTCTTCTTAATGTTGGACTTTTTCCGAAGGTCACTTTGGCCATTAGCTCGATCAGCCTCTGAGCCACTCCCAATTCTTTTCACTTCTCCTACCCGTGACCTGAAACGCAGAGGTCTAAATTTATCTTCAAAGGTAAGATGCCAACTTGGTTACTAATTGCCGCTCGCATTAACTTTACCGGTTGGAGACATCTGTCAAAATAACAGGCGCCCATTTGTCCTCTACCCCCTCATGCGTCTCCCTTCTCTTTTTATCCCCGACGTGATCCTCCCATCCCGGTTTTTATTAACAACGGGGCTGGTGGCTCGTGATAACTGGTCACTCCTCCAGGCGTCGAGAAGCAAGGACACTCTATTATCCTTGCGAGATGGATGGGGTGAAATATTGCCTGCAAGTGGCGGAGCTCACTGCAACAACTCCCACAGACTTAAAAACTCTTTGTCTCCGACAAGGGGGGAGTGGGGGGGGAAATTAGTGACAGTGGCAGGTTTTGGGATCGGGATGGGCTCCTTTGAATGCAAACCACGGGGAGAAAAGTATGTCAGGATATCCAGAAAATGCACAGTTATTGTTTGCTTTGAGCGCCGAGCCTTCACGAAAAACTGCTGCATTGCTGTTGATACCTTCGCTTTTAAATCCCTAATTCCCTTTCCTCCCCTTGTGATACATACAGTATGGAGGAAGAAAAAAAACAAACAAACAAATAAGATTCAAAGAATGTGAGTCTCTGGAGAATATGCATCTTAAGAAATAGCAGCCTTCTTTCTTGCGTCGGTTTTTCTGAGGCACCTCTTACCGCCCTTTTGCCGTTTCTCTCTCACACTAGCATACGCGCTAGCTCGTTTGATATCTATCTGAGAACTTTCTACTGGAAACAAAAGTGTAAGCGTTGAATCACACCACACTGGAGTGTCTGTATTCGATGAACCAGAGAGATTTACAATCTCATGATTGATTCCAAAGTTGAGGCAGAGAATCCCTCAAACGCACCAGGGGGGCAAAAAGCGGATCCATTGCGGTAAACTTTGACTGCGTTGGAACATAAAGTTCATTTGAGTGTGCAGTAATCCACCGATATCGGAAGTGGGTGATCAATTGTTACAGCCCAGCTCAAGCACGAGTATAAAAGCAGCAAAGCAAGGTTAAATTTGGCCTATTGCGTCTCGTGGCCCAGGATATTCGCTGGACCGGTTCTGTTTGTACTCCGAGGTGGTTAAAAAAAAAAAAAAAAAAAAAAAAAGGCCACAAGCTAGAAAAAGTTCCACCATGTTAAATTCTATTTTTTGCGTTCATGGAGGACAATCATTGGAGCGAAGCGCTTTGGGCTGTGACGCTAACATTTGACTGCGCCAATGAGAGAAATTGGGTGTCCTGATTACAAGGCTGTTTAACGCAGTGCTTTCATGGCGAAAAAGATCAGAGCGTTAATTGATTTTGTTACCTTGTTGACAAGACCATCACCTTGCAAATTGTCACCGAGTCGCACGCTTGTGAGCAGAAAGTTTGCCTTTGTGCTCACGCGCATAACGCGCGCACTCTCCGAAGCATTTCTGGTTTTCAGTTCTCGTGGCTTTGCAATCTGAATTAAAACCGGGGATGAGAAACGCACAGGACACAGCTCGTTGTCATTATTTGTAAAATGATTGAAGGATATTAGTTTGGGAAGAATCTGCTTGACCCTGTGAAATGTTACGTTTACCTTCTGCCTTTTAAGCCGTGTCACTAAAGTTGTGCCTTTCATAATACGTCACTGGCATAGATAGATGAAGAGATGTTTTAAATATTATATATTAAACAAGACTTTTCAGTCAAATGGAGCGAAATCAGATCACGTCCTGTGGCACACCGGCTGCCTGAGTCAGAACGCGGGCTCCCCTTCGAAGTAAACTGAATGGCTTCAGACTTCGGGAATGAATTTCACTCCATGGCAACTGCTGGGCCCGGCCGGGGTTCAATTCATTTTGCCCCAGATAGTTTACTCTCTACTAAAAAAAAGTACCACTCAAATGTATCCGGACTTTATAGAGTTCTCTTTTTTTTTTTCTTCTCTTGTTTGCACAAGCCGATGTGTAAGTAGTCGACACGAGAGAGTTCAACACGTAAAGCAAAGAGCATTTATCCTCATTCTCCCAATTATTCCATAGCAAGGACCGTGCTGATTTTGCTGACGTTTTTTTTTTTTTTTTCTTGAGCTCCAGCTCTGGTTCTTGACACACATACCCCCCTGGGTTTCCTGTAAAATAAGACTTGATTTGGCTAATTGGTACCAAAGCTGTTAATTGGGACAGCGGAAAGAAGGAATGAGGCACCGCAACATTCACTCCAGGGAAATATGTTTGTTCAACCTCATTTTCTACCTTTACACATTGTTTATTTTTGTTCGATTAAGGGGGGGGGGGGATGAAGACATTTTGTTGTCAGAACAAAATGCCCCATAGAGAAATGCATTATAAAAACAAATATATTGGCTTAAAGTAAAGCGCCTTCAGCAACTGTGCCCACATTTGTGCAAATCGACTCAATGGCAGCCCTCAGATTAGCCATCCATCCGTCCCTCCATTTTCTAATCCGTCTACGAGGGTCGCGGGCGTGCTGGAGCCCGTCCCAGCCGCCGTCTTTGGGCAGTAGGTGGGGTACATCCCCAACTGGTTTCCAGCCAGTCACAGTGCACACGTAGATTCGCGCTCACAGTCGCACCGAGGGACAATTTCGAGTCCTCCAAAAAACTTGCCCAGCGTGATTTTGGAATGTGGGAGGAAACTGGAGTACCCGGAGAAAACACACCCAGCCACAGGGAGAACATGCAAACTCCACAAAGGAAGGCCGGAACCGGAATCGAACGCCGGTACCTCTGCCACTGTGAGGCGCTAACTAGTCGATACCCGTGCCGCCTTTCAGATGATCTGTTTCTGTTTTGTTGGGGTTTTTTAAAATATCATCGTCGTAAACTTCCTGCCGCTGAGCAAAATCCTCATGCTATGAACCCTGAGAATCGCAAGTAATAAGTTCGTGACCATCATCAAACACGTTGCGCGGACAAGATCCGTGTGCCCAGGCAACAGATGTGAAGGCAGCCTTTGATGTGCCGCCCAGTCCTGAAAAACCCACGCAGCTCCAATCTGGACACCGCCAACAAAAAATTCTGACATGCATGACAAGGCCACGTGAATCCACTCAATGATGTGTCTCATTTTTGCATTTTGCTGTTGAATGATCTGACTCATCAAAATGGAGTGATTTCTGGATGCTAAAAGCCTATTTTGTCATTGAATTCTTTTTAACATAATCCATAAAAAAGGCGAGGGGGGGGGGGTTAGATGCGGCTAGACCAGGGCTTGGCAACCTTGGTACTCTAATTATTATTTCAAAAGTCAAATCAGCTCTCAGGTTCAGCCGTGAAAAATGGAGGACAAAAAAAACAACAACAACATTCGAGAAATTGGTAGTATAACTGTTGAAATTTATAAATAAACCTTCAATTTCCCGGGGTCAGCCTCTGTAGACCTCGTGGTCTATGAAGGCATCATTAACCGGCTTTATCAGCATATTGACCCGAAATCCAGTACCTGTGGGGCCTGTGACTACAGTGGTGCAGGCATCGGCGGATGAGTCTTGCTTGGATGAAATGAGACTTTGAAGTGGATTTTCTATTTCAATGATTCTGCTGGGATTTTAAGTCATGCCCTTTTTTGGGGAAAGGGGGGGGGTGGTCTTTGAGGCTGTACGGTTGTGTGGGTAGAGAGAGTCATAGTTACTGAATTGAGGGTAAAAAAAAATGCTCGTGTTGGCACTTTTTGTTTTTTCAACTAGAATATCGACTGCCTAAGTGAAGTGCACCTCACATTCGTTGCACACCATCAAGCACGTTGTGGAGACAACAAACACGTTACTTCTTCAGTATGATGTCATTTCATGTCCCAAGTTAATGCCATCGAGCACCAGGCAGAAGACATCGCACATGAATAAACGTGACAATGTATCAAAGCATCCGAACTGTGAGCCAGGCATGCTAACCACTCTGCTGTTTGTGAAACGTATGTCATCAGAATAGGAGTGGTTGTCCCGAAATTCAATTTTGCTTATTTCTGTCGAGTTTGGCAAACGTTACTTTTTTTTTCCCCGTGTTGAAGAATGCTAGCAAGACTCGCGTTGTCTTTGTGATTTACCAGTACCTGTAATTATTCTGGAAATTGGATCTGCAAATACCTTTTACGATGATTATTTCACTATAGATGGAAATTCCCCCCCCCCCCCCCCACACACACACACACACACACAAAAAATATCATGGATATTCCTAATCCCCAGTATATGTTTTCATGACCTACTTTGGTTATGAAATTTCGAGAATGTTAATCCTTGAACGTAATGAAAGAACACGTTCAGCACCATTGACCTATTTCAAGAAAAAAAAAAGCCTTTTGTTTTGAACTAGTCTGTTAAGCCGCGCTATCAGCCACATGGCGTACGCCGAAACAAATTTGCAGTCCATGCACAATAGCAGTTTTTCAATGATCTTATTAATTACAGTTTTTTTTTTCAGTGCACAAATCGAGAATAAAGATGCATTTGAGACATCTGGCACTGACAAGCTTTGACTTGAAGGAAGGTCAAGTTTACCCGCCAAGAGGAATTCTGTACCTTCATAAATTGGGGGCTATTGTATTCAAAATAAAATGTAAATACTTTTTGTTGGTGTGACGCTCGCTTTGAGCTAATCTCGAAGAATCTTTGGTTCATATACAATCCCATTTTTTTATCAGGGGCGAGACGATGTTTGGATCATTTCATGGCAGTTGTAACCTTGAGCAGTCAAAAATCTTAAATCCCCACAGATTGTATTCTGATTGGATTAAGCACTTAATCTGCAATACTTCCAGGGCAGTGCAAGTGCTACGCACATTTCAAAATACAAAGTGCCAAAAGGAAAATGTTTGTTACATGGTCATAGAGACCCAATAATTTTGAATAGCTGATCCAACAAGCAACCACACAAAGCAAGTTTCTAATGACACAATTAGAAAAAAATCGGCTGTGCACGTCCAACTACGTCATCCGCAAGGGGAGATCCTGCAGGTTATCTGATCAATGTCATGCACGCGCTCCAGCGAATTTATTTCTGCTTCCGCAATGTCAAGCACAGTGTGCGCTTCGACCGCCTCGATTTTAATGTTAATGTAAAATGAGGGATACCACCAGCAAAGACCATCGCACAATATCGCAGAAAGGGGCAAACTTTACGCCCAATTGTACCAGTGCAAAGTCCCGCAAACTACCAAAAGAAAGAAAACTGCACGACACTGCACTGTTAGGCTCCACTTCGTGCTCGACCTTGCGCTGGAAATGAAAATAGAGCCGTCGACTGGACCCCTCCATGAACCCCCTGCGAATAAAGACTCGACCAGGGGTCCCCAACCTTTTAAAAACGGTGAGCTGTAACACACAACGCTGTATTATTGCAAGGTAAGACTTCACGTCAAAAACTTGTAACATGATGAATTCTAATAGATGGACGCCACGCCAGGCAATAATGTCATGCATCTCGCTAGTAAAACTGACCGCACTGCACCACGCAAGTTCATAGCCTATTGTAATCAACTTTATTCAGCTGTGCACTATTGTCTAAATTGCCTTTCCGTACATATTTATTCATGCTATTTATTATTATAATGATATTTTAATGTTATTCAGTACAGTTCTGAAGCCTGACTAGGAAGCAAGCCTGCAAATGAGTTGATTTTTTTTTTTTTCTAGGGAAATGTTGTATGTGCCGTCCTTGTAAATTAAATATTAATGTTAATTTCACTGTAGTAAAAGGTAAAAAACACATAAATTAAGCGGGCCAATGCTTCTTTCAAACAACACAATCCTCGGAGTACTTGCCTCTCTTTGCGAAAATGTGTCTTTTCCAAGTATTCTGCCTTCCTCTTCGTGGCGCTCTCGACTTGCCTTTCTTCACGTCTTTCATTCTCTTCATTTTAAATGAGAGACGAAAGGTGATAGAGAGGAATGCCAAAAATTTCAGCACCTCAGGATATAAATTATAAGTCATTAGAATAAGTTACTGTGTGATGGGCTGAAATGAATTTGATGTCACGTATGGAATGCAATGACCTTGACACAATGTGAAACAAACAGTCATTAAACACAGCACTTTGGCTACATTCACTCTGCAGAGTGTGATTCCCAATTCACAATTTTGCTAAATCCGATCTTTTTTATGTACTCGCTCATGTTCCAAAAACAAATGTGGCTTCTAATGTGAACGCAACTCATCCGTGATGTGGCACGCATGCCCGCAAAGCATGGCGTCAAGTGACAGCACCAAGAAAAACTACGCCATGTGGTTTATGGACGTGAATGTGGTCCTGGGTGTAGGGGTGAGGCGGGAGGAGCTAGAAATGTTTTGAGGATTTGAAGCAACGGTCCTCAGTCTCATCATTTAACAGAGATGTCGACAAAACGTGACATCACGTCATGGCTCCGCACAAGACATTTCAAGTGGAATTAAATGAAAGCCAAATATATTATATTTCATGTTTTCTATGCGTTTAACAATAGCAATATAATTATGTATTTTCAAATCACATGTACTCCATTGTGTGACTGCACAGAGGGGGAGAAAATGGAGTCTCAATATGTGATATTTCACTTGTGCATCGTACATTCATTGATGACACACTCTGCTGTCTGTGCCGATATCTGATTCTTTCTCACCTGATGGCTCGAGCAGACAATTCTTCCATTTCTCACCCACCTTTGATTATTCTTCTCGACAGTTTTGACACCTACCGCTGTTCTGCAGCACTCAATTATGAAACTTATTTTTAAAATAAGCGTTTTAATCTGAGATATGGCACCTGTTCGGGCTTGTCTCTGACAGTAACTCATAGCTTTACTTGCTGTGTAAAAAGGGAGGAAAAAACCAAAGAGAGAATGTATAATCGAAGGAATTGTGCACAAAAAAACAGAAAAAGATAAAACAAGTAGAATGGAAGGATTTCATTAGCTATGGCAAGGTATTTTTAAAGTCTTTCTTTGTATGCAACCAAATAACTTATTTGATTGCCTCTCATTAATACGGCGGGGTGCGGGGGGGGATACTTAAGTAAATGTGGTCCTGCGTGTCGAGGCGAGGCGGGAGGATGTAGAAATATTTTGAAGAGAGATGTTTACAAAAGATGATATCATGTCATTGCAACGGATAATAAATGAAGCGTCTGCGTGGCTGTGTTCGTACCATCGCCACAAATGTCCCCTTTATGCTTCATTTTCCAAGTGGGATTCAATGAAAGTCCAATGCAAAGACAAAAACTGTTACTCAAAACAACTTTGTCGATTGACGGATGATGTTACGAGTGTACCGAGCACTCTGCCCCGCCTGTTGAAAAGAAATACTGAAAGCAGAATGGGGAGAATCGAAGAAATAGATTTGAGTTGGGCTGCTCCATATGTATGAATGTTTCAACAATAATCCGGGTCGAGCGGAAAAGGGGGAAACCAATTGAAGGACCTCTGCAACATGAAAACATTGTGCCCAGGTTGTCCTCTGAATGTAATTTTAGCATTTAAAATGCAGTTACTGTGTTCTTTCTTTTCAGCGTGCATTCAGAAAGTCTCGGCAGGGAAAAAAAAAAAAAAAGTTGCGAAAACACAATGTTGGAAGCAGTGCGGCATGTTTGTCGAGGCCTGCTTGTTTAATCTTGTATTCAAGGTGAAGCTGACTGGCGCTGCCGACTCCCTTGATTTGCCTTTTCTTTTTTGATGATGACGTGAATGGCTTTGTGTTGAATACATTTCATGGCTCACTGACTTTGTCTAAGACAGACAAGTGACTTCAATGCCCTCAAAATTCTCCTCCATAGCTTTTACTTATTCGTTTTATGACCACAGGAAAGGCCATTTCACAGCAGGGGGAATACAGATCTCATTTGAGGCCCTGATTGGCAACAAGCGATGACTGAACGTACTTATGCTACTTGCATATTATGGAGAACAAGCATGTATCTGATATTTGGCCAATAGCTTTGTTTTTTTTTTTTTTTTTTGGACCGCGGTATAATCTAAACATATCATTTTATAGGGGCTGCATTAAATCATGAGCCTGTGTGCCTTGTACATCTTCCTTTCTTCCAGTGGCTATCATCGCTCTGACAAGGCGCGAGCAATAATTCAAAGAAAAGTGGTGGCAATGGTGTCGTGAGTGTGAAACATAAGAGAGGATCGCAAGGTGGGGAAAAGATAATCATTGAATTCACCCATCGGGTCACTGTTTAATATGCCAGTTTGTAATTCTAATCTACATTTATTTGCTGTTACATTGAAATGAGCCTATGTCATCACTGCCCGGATTATGTTCTCCGCAAACTGCATTTTTTTTTTTTTTTTCCTGATTGAAGTCGATAGATTTATGGGGCTGGCTGTCGCCACAGGGAGGTGGCCTGAGTTAAAGAATCATTACAATTTCCACCTGAAGTATTTCCCATGAGTCACTGGGGCTCGATGGGTCAAGCATGACTTGCACTTACTTGCACGCTGCAGTGAAAAATCTGGGAAATTGAGAAGCCCTTTTTCAAAAAAGCATTTCTAGACAAACGACCAGGAACAACTTCTGTTATTAACGGGATTGCTTAAAATGCGTGTGCGTGTGTGTGTGTGTGTGTGTGTGTGTGTGTGTGTGTGTGTGTGTGTGTGTGTGCGTGTGTGTGTGTGTGTGCATCTTTCTGTCTCATATAATTTGTTGCTTGTTTTTTCTGTACAGCTGTCAATCTAAATGACAGAATCTGTCACGATCTTTTCCCAAAAAGGACAGGAATCAACGAAATAGCCGCGAAACTTGATGACATTTTATTTGCGGTTTTAGGGACTTTCTGACAGCAACTCTAAAGTACTGGGAATAATTTGGATGTTTCATGCTTTAAGCTGCTGTTGACCTTTACTAAGTGGCCAGACTGTCATGTTTACCGGATGTCGAACAAGTGCTGCTGACACGCAATTCTTCACCTCACACGTAATTCCAGAAAATGTTAAAAAGTGCCTTTTTCTTTTTACGACCGTTTGAGTCCCACGGTTGTTCTTGACATGATTTTAAAAACATAGACGTTTTGATAAATTCTTCTGTAAGTGAATTTCAAAAGGGTGGGCGCTCTGAATAAATGACCTTTCACACACAAATGCTGCATTAAACAGACGGTAAATCACTGTTTCGTACTAATCTGTGAAAAATGACTTCAGTGAAGATGAATGAACTACTCCTGTTTTTAATCTACTTACACTTGGCCTCTTCGGGGCACCACGCTGCCCCGAAGAGGCCAAGGCACACACGGGCGGAATGGCAGCTATTTATTTTTACTTTGTGGTAAAAATAAATAGCTGCCAGTTACCAGCCAATCGCAGGGCACACAGAGACAAACAACCATTCGCACTCACAATCACACCTAAGGACACTTTTGGCGTGCCCAATCAACCTACCATGCATGTTTTTGGAATGTGGGGAGAAACCGGAGTACCCGGAAAAAAAAAAAAACCCACGCAGGCTCGGGGAGAACATGCAAACACCACACGGGAAGCCCGGAGCCGGAATCCAACCCCGCACCTCTGCCCCGTGATGCCGACGTGCTAACCATTCGCCCACCGTGCCGCTCTGAAGCTAATGGATGATTATTTTAATTGTTCCTGAATTTATTTCCTGGTTGTGGTTGTTTTTGCTCTATTCAAAGTTGAGTTTTGTTGTTGAACAAATACAAAGTTTTGAATCAATGAACAGCTGTGTTTGAATCGCGATTTCAGTATCTATCAAAGTAGTGGTGCTGATTTTTTTTTTTTTTTTTTTCATGACCGTGTAGCGCTATTATCTTGACCACCGGGTCTGTTTAATGACGGCCTCGTTCCCAAGTTGGCCTTGTAGGCGTTCCCTCCGCAGTCTTGTCACTACGTTCTGCTCTGCTGCCTTTTAGACGTTGTGTAACCGTCGTCAACAATCCACGAATTCGCCTTTATGTGTGTATCCCGTTCATGTCTGTCGCCCTGTTGGAGAGTCGAGTCGCTTCCGTTCCTTTTGTGCGGCCAAACTTTGTTTCGCTGTTTTGTTTCCTTGTTCATCTTCCTTCCCTCTCTGCCGGTACTTGCTCCATGGCTGACGGATGCGGCTCTAATAACCACTGAAGGATGCTCGCAGCTTTTTTTTTTTTTTTTATCTTCCCCTTGACTTGTGTGTACCACTGGGAGCTGTAAGGGCGACCATGGAGGATCAAATGCAATAAAGCATTCTTTGAGAGTTTGTATTTCCCGACATTTTCAGTGGGAAGGAACCGTACGTAGGGAAAAGGGCTCATGATGTATTGATTTTGTCTTCCTTGTGAATCGCTCAGGACTTTAAAGCTCCTCGCGGTTTTGTTTGCGCGTTGTTTGCCTTCAACCCGCAGTAGGCACGGATGACTGTATAGAGGGGGTGGGGGGTGGGGAAAGAATTGAAATGACAGTGGCATCAACATGTTGAGAGATCCCCGCTGTCGTTTGAACACCGGCCATTTGAAAATCCGCAGTCGAGTACATTGTCCCTTTGTTGTCGTTGGCTTCATGCGATCACTCCGAAGGCTTCATGATCATCAAAGTCATGTAAACATGTTCCAGTGTTGCATTTGTTTGTTTTTTTTGGTTCTGTTTTCCACAACTGGGGTAGCAGCGCTTGCAGTCACACTCGAAACATTGTGTCCATTTTTTTTTTTTTTTTAAGAACAGTGAAATATTATTTGTCTTTCCTTGTGTGCTTCTTCGCACGTCAGTGATTGTCGACGTACTCTTGGCTGTATCGATGAAATCCCAGGCTTCATCTGTCGAATTAAGAGTGCTCTTATCGGAGGTCACAATACGTTCCGTGTTGAAGGCGTTCTGTATCAATGACAACATTTTGGAAGTGTGCGCCATTCTAGCGCGAATGCGCGCAAATACACTTCAACATTTGCCGCAATCATTCAAACCGACTCTCCGCGTGTCCCGAGGCGACAACTTTACACTGTCGTTCTCAAATCTTTTCTTCGTTCTGTCGCAGCCTGACAAAGACAATCGGCACGCCCGTTTTGAAGAATTTACAATTTCGACTTCATTCATTCATCGCAAGTTGTCAATGTAGGTGGAACTCTTACGACTCGACTTGTCTGTTGTATTATGATGTAGCAATGAAGATTATGAAGCATTTTATCCCTTTTTTTACGAGCAGCCGTTTCTTTGAGCCGAGCGAGAAGGCTTTAGATTCTCGCTCCGTAATTCGTACATTTCGATGAATAATGGAGGAGACTTTGAGAGCGAAGGTGCATCATGCACTTCTGAAGCCCATGGTTCCCAATTAGGAGTGTGGATTGGTGCCAGAGCACATGTTTTTTTTTCTCCCTCCACTGTATTTGCTGGCACTTTTGAGACATACCCTCCTGAAGAATTAATGAGACCAGCAAACAAAGCAGTACTTGCCAGAGATATTTCATGCTGCCTTCACAAGTTTGCCACTGTGTAGCAAGAGATTGTCACATCGCATGCCCGCACGCAGCTGCTTTCCTAAATGGCTGAGGGAGCAGCATCCGTTTATATCCGCAACATCTTTCTGACTGCTTCGCTACGCGATAGCAGCGGCCACTTTTTGTCGTTTGCCATCCACACCAAAATACTCAATAATGATCCTGCTGGAACTGATTTTTTTTTTTTTAAGTCTTAACTAAATCAGCTTTTATCTTTGAGGAACCTCCTTGACTTTACTTTCAAATGCCTCAAGGAACGGCAGTCTTTTTTAAAAAAAATTGTTGACTCAGAAAACAAGATTTGTTTAGGGGGGAGCAAAAGAATATTCAGCCAGATCAGAGGTCATTTTAGGTTGAAGGTTTCTTTTTTTCCCAGCCAATGGTCTTCTTTTTTTTTTTTTGGTGAAGAGCAAACCTCTTACCTGGCTGACAGTTTGAGCTGTCACTTCAGCCTTCATCGGAGCTGTCACTACTTCCTGGTGACTTGTCGTGAAAACAGCTGGCACCATCAACAAGGACGAGGGGGCTTACATGCTCCCACACACCTGGGACACATTTCTTCAGCAGCTGCAGGGGGTTGGAGCGCAGCCTTGACCTGGTTGGGGAGCCTTATTTTCAAGGTTTCCTGACCCGGTCAACTATTTTTAAGACATGTCACCAGGAAGAAGTGACAGCTCCAATGAAGGCTGAAGCGACAGATGAAATTGTCAGCCAAGTAAGAGTTTTGTTCTTCAAAAAAAAAAAAAAAAAATCATAGTCTGGGGAAAAATAAAAAACACATTTTACCCTAAGAAGACAAAATGAACGTCATAGCATTCGGGTAGTAGGTGAGAGTCACCCTCAACTGGCTATCATTCATGCTCACAATCACACACACACACACTCACACACACACACACACACACACACACACACACACACACACACACACACACACACACACACACAGACACACATATGTTCAAAATGTACACTTAATGAAGTTTCGAACATTTACCGGGATTACTTCAAGGATGAATCTGCCACACCCAAGATGGCGGACACACGGATGGGCCAACCCCACGAGTACATCTTTGAGCAACCCATTGAATGAATCATCAGCTATATGTGTACCAGTCCAAACCTCCAAAGGCCAGAATTCCTTTTTTGAATCCATTCAGTCCACAGGGTAGCGCCATCATTTGCAAAGAAAACCTTTGCCAGCTTTTCCGCTGCACATGCCATGTTATGGGAGTCAAAATGTGACAAAAGCACACAGACGTTAGGGACCAAGGTTCAGTCAACCACAGCAGGGCACCGCCAAGGTACCCCCCGCCGCGCCTGATCTACTAACGCAATGCAACAATGTATTTGCCTTTCAACCCAATACTATATACAGTTGTTTGGTCGTTGTCATTTTCTTCAAGAGAAAGGAGCGTCCAGCTCAGTGCATATTACCGAGCAGCTCGCTTGACAAATCTTGAGTCGAAACTGTGTTGTTGCCGACTGTCCACGGTACCCCACGCCAAGATGTTGCTTTGGTCTTTGTACAACATCCACATTGCATGATTTGCCATTTTACTTCCTGTTGTTTTTTTGTCTGCATATTGCATGATACCACCTGCAGTCCGGCCCAGTACAACAATGCCCGCATTTAAAAGCATTTGTGTGTTCATTTGCCTGCTGGCTATAAAATATTAAAACCCTCAAATCGTTATTTGAGAATTGAAGGAAAAGTAGTCAACAACAGCACCGTTGGAGAAAAACAGTGAGCTATAAATCTACGCCTTGTTGTTGTTGGGTTTTTTTTTCCCTTCCTATTAATCTGAACATAAGTAGAATGACACTTTGCCTCGGTGGGTGTCGGGGAGTAATGTTCTGCAAAACAAATCGGAAACAACAGTGGCACTCTGCTGCATGTGCAGCCATTAAGAGGCCGGCGACTGTCAGCCATGCACAGTCAAACGCTTTTCATGAAGCCAATAAGACAATTAATACGCTCTTTGAGGCACGCAAATGGGCTGCACACGCAGACGCAGACGCGTAAAGTCCTATACAATTCCTCTCTTGATCTAATAACATGGCAAGTCGTTGAGCGCATTGTAAAACATCTCAATTGTTTGCTGAAGCCGGTCTTTAAAGCTATAACGGTTTCAATTACAGTGGTGATGGTTTGAAAAAAAAACAAGTAAATTACTGACCACATTTCGTCTCCTTTTGTCACGCCGTCAACAATAGCAAACACTAGAAATTGCGATTCCGAGTGGTCACTCGCTCGTTGGCTCTCCAGCAAGGCGACAGCTTGGCCGCGCAACAAATGTTCTCAGTGTGAATTTGAGCGGCTATTTTTCCGCTTGCCCGTCTTCATCTGAAAGGCGTCCAGTGTCCTTGGGCCTCCGACAGAGGTCAGCTTTCACAGCTTTGTCTCACTTTTTACCCTCGCCCTCATTCTTTGGCCGTCTCCTCCAAAGGCCCCGCGCTCGTTCAGCAAGCGCGGCGAGGCAAACAACGGAGTCGCTTTTGCAGGTCGGGCAAATTACACGACATGCCATGTTGGTGGTGTCGCAGGTAGCCGGGCCCACGGGAGATTTACCGGCTTGAATTACATTTCTCTTGCTGGCCGTTGAGGAGAAAGGAATTAAACGGGACTGTTTTCTTCATCAGCTCTCACTCTGTGTGTAACCAGCCCGGCTTTCCAAATGAAAAAGTGCATTGATGTGGAAACGCGGTGCTGCATCCGCTCGTGCCTATGCGGTAAACAATGGCGCATGGTGGCATGCCTGTGTGCGCGCGCGTGTGTATACAAGCGGATTCAAGTTTGGAAGATGGACTCCTCGGCGTGGGCTTTGCTTTCTAGCAACCGCTGAATGGAAATGTGTTCCTGCTGATTGCTGTCCTTGGAAAGTGAACATCTGCTGGCAGCGGTGTTGCAGTCAAATATTTTCAGCGTGAGGAACATGAACCCTCTGTGTGGGCACCAAAACTGCATGATGATGTAGCGAGGCCAATATCCTGCAAATTTTGTGCCTTCTTCAAAAAATGGACAACTCTCATTGCACTCGTAAGTTCATGATCAGGACGATGCGGTGGAGGTTGTGCTTTGCACTTTGGATTGTAAGATTCTGGGATGACAGTCTGTAAATGAGGGTGAATGAACGTTGATGTCGATGTGCCCTGGCGTTGGCCCACTGTCGGTTGGGATGGATCTCAATGGCGACCAGTGCGATTGGAAATGGACGGATTGCTACACAGCCCTGGTCATGATTTTTTTTGCGTTGATTCAGAATCTGCCTCAAACGCATCAATCTGAGAACAAAACTATAAAATGTGACACGGTGGTAGATTGAGTAACGTTTATGTATTAAGGGTTCAAGAGGGATAGCTGGAAATTGGTGAAATAGTTATTTCACAGAACAAATGCAATAGCTAAAAATAGGTGAACATTTATCTGATAAACTTGCTGTTGCTTGAGGTGTTCCCCAGGGATCGCTGCTTGGTCCCCAGCTGTTTAACTGAGACGTAAGCGACCTTTTTTGTGTATCGAAATGATTACAACTAATATTGGTAGAACAAACTCGTGAGTACAATGAATGCAGAACGCAGTAAAATAAAAATGTGGATGCATCGTAACAAATTAATTCTCAATGTAAAAAAAAAAAGTCAACATTCTTTAAATCCTCATCAAAAATAAGCGTAGGGACGCAAAACTATCTCGGAATGAAATTTCCTGTTGACCGATATGTTTAGAATGTAAACGGCAACCTTTTTCTCACACTTTTCTCACCGTTGCAATCACTTGTTGCCATTGTTCTGTCATTGCATTTGCCATTTCATCCTTTTGTGTCGGTCTTGCTCGGCTACAGCGTGCGTTTTTTTTTCCCTCTGGATGCGCTCGGAGATGGCCGAGCTACAGCTGAGAATTTACTGCCCCATCAGATGCTTCTTAATGTATAAAGTAGAGCATAATGGCTATTGAACAGGAGAGAGAGTTATGATGCACGGTATTTATACCCCTGGCCCCTGAGTCCGATAACACGATATTGAGATTGAGCTGCCCGCCAAGCAAAGGGGGGAGTCGAGGAATACCGGCCGCTCCACGCGCACGAAGGGCAGAAAAGGGAACGGGGCACCTCGAAATGAAATAGGGCCAGCGCGGTCCGCGGAAGATAAGACAGTCTCCGGCTAAAGCAGCGTATTAATCCTGATGTATTCTGACATGCTAATGTCAGAGGTCATGAAAGAATGCCAAGGATGAAGACACGACCTTTCATCCAAGGCTGTGGTTGAGGTTGAATCTGATGCGCTTTGACCTCGTTCCCGCGAGAAGAAAAGGTGTGAAAGCCAATCAAAGTTAAAACTCATGAGGGATTAAACCAGGGATAACTCTGCCCTGTGGTTCCTTTTGTGTGTGTGTGTGTGTTTGTGGATCGCGAGCATGTGTGTATCTGCTTACAGTGGAGGTGTGTTTGGGTGTGTTTGTCAACACAGGAGAGAAACCTGAGAGGCTGATGATCCTCTGTTTGGTGTTGACACTAAGAGAGTGGTGCCACAGTGGGGATCAATAGCTGAAAGTGCTGGATAAGAGAAACACACACAGCAGGGAAAAAAAACCCCTATATATATATATGGCGGCCGGGTGATCCAGTGGTTAGAGCATCGACCTCACAGTGCAGAGGTCGTGGGTTCGATCCTGGCTCCGGCCTCCCTGTGTGGAGTTTGCATGTTCCGCTGCGTGGGTTTTCTCCGGGTACTCCGGTTTCCTCCCACATTCCAAACACATGCATGGCCTTAATCCTCTTCCGTACATGGCAAACTGGTTGAACACCCAGACATTGTGGCATTGGCTGCCGGACAGCAACTGAACTGATCAGAAACCTTCACCGTCTTTCCTGCGCAGTCTCATACTATCAAAGTAAAAGGCAGACTGACTGTATATAATCATTGTGAAGGGCTACTTCACGTGGTTGCTTCTTGAATGACTACGATGGCCTCTGCACCATCACGTATCAGCCACGTCGACGGTTTTGTTGTTTCTGACGTTGTGGTAGATTTTTAATTTCATTTGGGTCAGCATTGTGAAGGAAGACAAGTTATTGATTTGTGTGGGGCGGAGGAGCTCAAACGGATAGGCTGGTCGTCTTGGGTCTTCACGGCGGGTCGCGACAGCACACGGCATACGGCCTGAAATCTTGGAGCAAATCGGCTGCCAAACCGGGCAAGACTCAAACATCATCTCGCTCCGCTCGCCTCAGTTGGGCAACCGCACACCGTACGCAGTTATTTTTATATACGGGGCGATGGTCACGGTGCATACTCCATCTCATCATTACGCAAAAGTAAGATTGTTGGATCTGACCGTGTGGGACAGTCGTAGGAGGATCTTGTCTGCCGATGCAGCATCGCATGCGCGCATGGGTCACGATGCTGACAGGCTGAAGTTGTTTTGTTGTTTCCAGAGTGGCGCGCGGCTCAGAAATGGCCTCGGGGGGTCAACCGGGCTCTTCAATTGCGAGCTCAGGAGTGCATTTCCGGCTTGACGAGAGAGGAGGGTTTCGCACTGAACACAAGTGGAAGCCAAAAGTAGGAAAATGCTGAGAACTTGAGCGTATGATGCCAAGTAGCCAAAACATTGATCGAGATCTTCACGTGCATTTTAGCATTCAGGGAAGCAGGCGCAAGTGGACTACCTCTGTTAATACTTGCAACGCACTGACACAGGAGGAATAATTCTGAATAATTAGGCATTGTTTCTGCCTTGCTCTCCACATAATTACATGTCTTTTTTTTTTTTTGGGTGATTATTTTCAAGTGTTCTTAATGTGGTATGGAATGTTCTACTTTACAACTGGACATGTCATTAACAGTATTTGCGGGGGGATCATTTGACAGAATTTCTTGAACTTGCCAATCAATTTAAATGTGCAGAATCTCTTTAAAGGTCAAAAGGGAAAAAATATCTCAGTGGTTTAGCAAGAGAAACTGCATCCAAATGGGTTTGTTCGGGTGACACGTGGCTATTTTTAACGCGAGTTTACAAAAACCCAAGCAACCTATTTGTTGAGATGCCATGTCGGCCAACGTTGGGTGTTGAAAGCCGTCTTGGCTTTGCCGTCCGCCCAATCCGACGTGGCGTTTTCTTGGTCAGATTCGGACGAATCTCGGTTTTTCTTGCCATTTTCCAGAGTCAATACAGAAGGAAGGTCTGTCGCTCCGTCACCGACGAGACCCGTTTTGCTTGCTGTGTGTCACACGAGGCCCTTGCTGCAACGAATAATAAACAATCCGCTGCCGCGTGTGAAGGCGGAAGCCTGTCTGTGATGTGGGTCAGGTTACATCCTTTCCATTTGAATATATCAGTAAATCAATAAATATCCGAGTCTGGATGTCACGTTCACGGCCTTGTAACCGACCGGGTTTATCCCGCGACGTCTCGCTGTTGGGTGAGGAAGAGGGCGGCGCTTTGACGCTTTGGCACTTTCGCACTTCGGCGCTCGCGCACGCCCTGACGGGCAGTGGACTTTTTTTTTTTTTCTATGGCAGCTCATTAGGGTCACCTAGTGAGGAAAAAAAAAATAAAAGACAGAATTTACATCCATCATCAAGCGATCTTGCTTATCACTCAATCGCAATTGATGGGTGCAAGAACGGCCCAGTCAACAATTTGACATCACATCCGTTCCCAATATGGCGTCGCACATTAAAATGAACCAGGGAGATTATTAAGACGACACACAAAAATGGGAAGACCAGACATTTGTCCAACTTCACAACATTACTCTGTTTCTCCGTCAATACCTCAAAATGCTGCGGTCGGAGGTCCACTTTCAAATAGATTTGATTTCTATCGAGAAACTGCGGGTCCGAAAGATGATCAATGCACTTGCGTATGCTCGTGTTATATGCACTCGCCGGTGTTTGAAAAGACCGGGAGCAAATTTGAAGGCGGTCCTGCTTGGTCAATTGGGTCAACCGGGCAGTGGACTTTTTTTTTTTTTTTCTATGGCAGGTCATTAGGGTCACCTAGTGAGGAAAAAAAAAATAAAAGACAGAATTTACATCCATCATCAAGCGATCTTGCTTATCACTCAATCGCAATTGATGGGTGCAAGAACGGCCCAGTCAACAATTTGACATCACATCCGTTCCCAATATGGCGTCGCACATTAAAATGAACCAGGGGGATTATTAACACGACACACAAAAATGGGAAGACCGGATATTTGTGCAACTTCACAACATTATTCTGTTTCTCCGTCAATACCTCAAAATGCTGCGGTCGGAGGTCCACTTTCAAATAGATTTGATTTCTATCGAGAAACTGCGGGTCCGAAAGATGATCAATGCACTTGCGTATGCTCGTGTTATATGCACTCGCCGGTGTTTGAAAAGACCGGGAGCAAATTTGAAGGCGGTCCTGCTTGGTCAATTGGGTCAACTATCTTGGCACATCTCAAAGGATCGAATGGTGCTCGGGTTTATGAAAGAAAGGATGTGGGAGCAGGAGGTCACCGGCACGCCGGAAGGAAGGATGGAGCAAATCGTGATGCAAGCTCCTACACGGCCGTGCAATCCAATCCAGAAGAAAAAACAGAGAAATCTATTTGAGAACAGAGACCGTCTTGGCCTAGGTTGGATGATTGGGATTGGGAACCGGCTGAGTGATCCTGACGGCAATTTCAAACTACGCAGCGCGCCCACGCGGGGCACGCGCGAATGCGTGCATATAAAATGATCCGCGAGGATAATAGGAAAAGCACACACGGGCGCTATCGCGATCACGGTCGCAGGCTTTTCCGTGAACCTGTTTTGTTCTCTTTGGTTTGATATGCGCGGTCCTCCAATCGCCGTGTCTCGGCATCGCTCCGTCTACGACTCTTATCTGTCACTCTGTCGCTCACATCAACGAGAGCCACCGACCATCGAACCGTGCTGGCAAATATTGCTCAGTCAAAATCGCCTCCTTTGATCGAACATTTTCAGATGCAAAGTTTGCCTGGCAACACTCGTGCCCTTTCAATTTCTCATTTTTCTTTTCTCGCGCCACACTTTCGTGCAGGGGAATCATTTTGGACAAGTAGCAAGAACAAAATCATCCATCCAAGTGTGACATTCAGGCCTGTTGTGGTGCTGTAAGACTGATATCTTGCAACCTTCATTTTGTCATTCTGGGTTTGGAACGGGAGCACCTCCGAGACGCATCTTAGCACCGGCAACCATGTGGCAACGGTTGGTTTGAAGTCCAGCGCTGATTTTATTTTTTATTTTTTTTTGTGGTGACGCCCGAGTTCGCTTTCTGCAATCATTTGTGATACCACTTCAGTCCTCCTTTTTAGGGTGTGTACCTCTTCCACAAAAGACAATTCGATCCACTTTTCAATGTACTCCGCACATCGAATTGTGCAAAACAATTCATAGAAAAGTGGAACGAATGCAATGACTTTTCTTCTTGTCATTTTACATACATTTTTGATTGAACTTGGCCAGTCTTGTAAATGAGCCGTTCCCTTCGAAGACTGGGCTCTCCGATACATAATGATTCGATACATATCTCAGTGTATTATTTTGAAGTGGAACGGTTCGTCTTGATTCGATTCGATGCACTTGCATCTTTTAAATTAAAAAAAAAACAATGTTCCTGTTTATGTTACTCACCTATGACAAAAAATATATAAATATATATCATATAGTTATGGGGTGGCACGGTGCTCGACTGGTTAGCAGACAGGCCTCACAGTGCAGAGGTGCAGGGTTCGATTCTGGCTCCGGGCTTCCTGCGTGGAGTTGCATGTTCTCCCCGTGCCTGTGTGGGTTTTCTCTGGGTTCTGCGGTTTCCTGACATTTCCAAAAACATGCACGGCAGGCGAATGGAAGACTCGAAAATTTTGTGAGGGTGAGCGTGGATGGATGTTGGTCTATGTGTGCCCTGCGATTGGTTGGCAACCGGTTCAGGGTGGACCCCGCCGACTGCCCGAAGACGGCCGGGATAGGATCCAGCACACCCCGCGGCCCTTGTGAGGATAAAGCGGCTCAGAAAATGGATGAATGAATGAAAAAATATGCACTGGTTTCAAGCGCCAGGGCTGGAGTCAATTTCGGTGGTGGAAAAAGAAAGAACCGGTGCTAACCTGGGTGCTGGCCCGCAACTAGCACAAGCACAAGCGCGGTGGAAAAGGGCCATGCGTGTTGTTATGGTGTTTGGATCCCACTAACACTGTCTTGCTGTTCATCCTCCAACAAATATCTCATTTCTGACAAGTGTGAAACAGCTAAAGTAATATGATGACAAGGAGAAAGAAAAGTCACAACTTTTTGTTTTGTTTTTTTTTGGGCAAATGTCACCCGCAGAGCAGAGTAGAGTCGCAGAAACAAGACACAGTGGGGCGGTTTTAATTCAATTTTGCCTCTGTGGGTTTCAGAAGATGAATTGCTCCAGAAATTCCACTGTGTTGTGGTAACACGTGCATGTATTTATTGTTGTGCATGAGGGTCTCTTGCTCTCATTTCCAGACACAATCAATCAATCGCATTTAGCGTAACGTGCATTAATGGACATGTTGGTTTGCCGACATTGTCGGGAAACGACACCAGAAGACAGACCGCTGTGGTTAATGGCCAAGACGGATTTCCCCAATATGCGGGAGAACCTACTTAACGAAATGCGGAGGAACAGAGTCACAAGGGGAGCCAGATGGCTTCGCCTGGCAAGCCCACATCCTCGGAGAACGTCAAGGACACACATTCAGAGAATTTAACACCGCTGAACACGGAACACGGACAGAGGGGTCAAATGTGGTCTTTGGAACAAGAGTCCTGCGCTGGAGAAACCTTTTCCACCTCTTTGGAAGGACTTCCCGCCAAACGTTGGGCAAGCCCCCCTCGCTGCCCAACTTTAAAACTCGTCTCAAAACTCATCTGCATTCTTTGGCTTTTGACTCAGCGTGAGACTTGCTTTTCAGTTCGGACTGTTTTTGCACTTTGTCATGAATTGACTGTTTTCTGTGGTGGTTGTTATCAAAGTGCTCTCGAAATACAGCCGAGGTGAGTTGAGGCAAAAGATTCAACGCGGTCTGTGGTCGTGTGTCATCGACACAGACGTTCATCTCTGGTGGAAAGTTTTCTTTTCTCTCCTGTTGATGGAACAGGAACAATATGGCAATTAACAATTACTCAAAACGAGACTGCATTCCACAACCCCCCCCACCCCCCAAATGGTCAAATCATTTGAAATAATTTCTGTTCAAAGCTCTTATCGCATTTTGTCATGCCAGCGAGATTCGGCATGGGCGTTCTGCTTTATTTCTTTTTCTTGTCGTTATGCTCGTGAGGATAGCCATAAAGGGATGGACATGAAGTCGGCGTAGAGCGGTTTTAAGCCACGAACAAACTCCAGTCGTCCGCTCACTCTCTTCGAGGCGCGTCATGAAAATCCATCTTTGATGAGACACTTTAGATCACAGAATAAGGGTCCGTTAGAAATAATTGGCGCCGTTTCCAACGCTTTCATTCTGGATGTGGGAGTCACCACGTGTGTGTGTGTGCAGGCCTACAGAACAGTCAAGGTGAAGATGATGCAATGTAAAAATGACGGACTTGATTGGAGCAGCGACGCCGATGCTTCAGACAGCTCAAACTGGGAAAGAAAAAAAAAAGCCTCTCCACAGCTGCGTGTCTCTTGATCTGTGAGTGGCACTGGCGCATGAACGTGGTGCCAGTGCACAACTGCCCCCCCACCACACACACTCTAAAAGTGGCACATGTCTCCTGGGGGCACACGTGGGATTGCTTGAAATTGACAATCGCCAATGCTCATTAGCGTACGTCTTGGATTTATTTTGGAGTTAATTTCCAAATGACTTGATTATATATTGGAAATTATTTGTTGGCGTTCCCCCACTTGCAGCGGTTTGCACAAGGCATTCATTACTTTGAGAGTCTCGGGATAAGTATCGATCGGGTGGCGCTCCTGCTGATTCTTTGGCACACGCGGGAATCAAAAGTTGATTCATCACCAGATGTTGCGACTGAATTTGATATGACAGGCGTCGCTTCAAGAATGACCCGCATACTGTCCGGCGTACGTTCAGAAGTGGAAGAATTGCTTCCGTTTTATGTTCAGTTTCCCAACTTTCCACGCGTGCCAGTTTGTGTGATTTACACTTCAGCCACGGCGGTGAATACAAATGAACCAAAGTGCAGCTGCATTGTACATAACTCTGAACAGTAATCGTGCTTGTTGCACATAAATAAAACGTCCAGGCTGCTCCACCGATGTTATAAAGCATTTGAAACAGGGGTGTGGTTAAACCTGAAGGAAATTGAGGTTCTGCTGTAGATGCAGACACAGTAGCGTAGTCGACCGAACCCGTGGGTTTAGTCTGACCACCAGTTTTTATCAACGCTGTGCTCATGTTCACATGTTAGCGTGTTGCGTGTGCTGTTTCCTTGCTTTGCGTTTGACGCAAAACTCATTTTCTGGTTGGCTGCGCGGTGGTCAACGCAGCAGTCTTCTTGAAGAGGCGCCTTCGTGCTTCAATTGATAGATTCACTTGGGTGCATTTCCCTGCTCATCAATCCTGGCCTGACAGCCTCCCGTTTACGATCAAGACGATGAGAATGTTCAGGTTTTAGAATTAATAGACGAGAGAATAAATACAATCAAGCACATTCAAGTTCTGAGTATATCAGCAAATTGGATCATGTCCCTTTTGACAGATTTTGAAATCCCGTCGAATCATTAGTTTATCATGAGAACTAGTTATACTGGCATCAAAAATGTCCAGACCATACCACACCATTTTCTACCGCTTATCTGGGATCGGGTCGCAGAGGCAGCAACTTTAGCAGGGAAGCCCAGACTTCCCTCTCCCCAGTCACCTGACCAGGGAGGCGTCCAGAAGGCATCCTAATCAGATGCCCGAGCCACCTCATCTGGCTCCTCTCGACAGGGATAAGTAGCGGCTCGACTCTGAGTCCCTCCCGGATGCCCTGTCACCTTATCTCTGAAGGAGAGCCTGCACACCCTGCAGAGGAAATCCATTTCGGCCACTTGTATCCGGGATCTCGTTCTTTTGGTCACGACCCATAGCTCGTGACCAAAGGTGAGGGAGGGAACGTAGATCGACTGCTAAATTGACAGCTTCTCCTTTCGACTCAGCTCCTTCTTCACCACGACGGACCGATGCAGAGTCCGCATCACAGTAGACGCTGCAGCAATCCTCCTTCCTGTCCATCTCCCGTTCCCTTCTGCCCTCACTCGTAAACAAGACCCCAAGATACTTAAACTCCTGCACTTGGGGCAGGATCTCATCCCCGACCCGGAGCGGGCACACCACCCTTTTCCGACTGAGGATCACAGTCCCTGATTTGGAAGTGCTGATTTTCATCCCAACCGCTTCACACTCGGCTGCGAACTTCTCTGTTGAGAGTTGGAGATCCCGGCTGGAAGAAGCCACCAATACCACATCATCTGCAAAAAGCAGCAATGCAATACAGTACTCAGGCCACCAAAGCGGACCCGCCTCACTGCCTCGGCTGTGCTTAGAAATTCTGTCCATAAAGGTTATGCACAGAATCGGTGATAAAGGGCAACCTTGGCGCATTTTCCAACCCTCACTGAAAACAAAACCGACTTACTGCCGACAATGTGGACCAAACTCTGTCATCGGTCGTACAGGGACACGACAGCCTGTACCGGGGGGCTCGGTACGACATACTCCAGAAGCAAAAATGTCCCCCACCTCTAAAATGTGCGTCTACGTGTGCATTTTAATCCGTGAGGGGTGCATTTACAACCAATTTTTGTTTGATGGTGACGCTAAACGAAAAGGCGAGTTTATTGTCTACTATCGAGAAGACTGCCTAAAGAACCGTGCTTACGGGAAGCAAAAACTGTAGTTGAGACATACTTGAAAATGTGGATTATGGTTCTGATATACCGGATTAAGCTTGTCACTTCATGTTGACTGACTGCCAGGACTAATTTAGTATATTCAGCGCATTCAGAGAATGTCTGGGAATACGTCTTTTTTTTTTCCTCTCTCTCCATCAAAACATTGGACAGCTTTGGAATATATCAGTAATGCACGAGTCCCTTTATCATTCCTTTTCAGTTCTTTACAGGCCTTTTTTGTGATTATTTTATCTCTTTCCAGCAGCCCAACTCACAAGCTGACTGCAGTGCTATTAGAACGCTCTTAGATTGATACGGATTTGCCACGCTTGTTCTGTAAGTGCATTTCAGAGTACGGCGGCCATCCTTTGGGAGAACACAGATGGACTGTTTACCATCCCCGTGTCATTGCACGTTTCCTCATTTCGTGTTCACTTTTGAGGTCCTCTCAGTCGGACATCTCTTCCCCCTTTTCCTTTTTTCATTATTTACCAATGATTCACCTCAGACATACGCCATGTGACATTTTATGGCAGTGACTAAGAGAAGCGTGCAGGCCTTGCATGAAACGTTGACGGTTCTTTAAAAGCCTTTATTTGCCAACCCAATTTTGACATTGTGTGTGGGAGGCTTTCGCTATTTTTAGATCTACAAATTACATACGTCTCCCAAACTGATGGGGGGAAAAAAAAAAAAGGAAAAATGTAATTGTACTTATTATTATTTTTTTTTATGACTCATTTCTGAGGAGTTGCTTTTGTGTGCGCAGTGGGCAATGCGAGCGCAGGATGAGCATCGCATTAACGGGATGGTATCAAAAAGTTAATTTGTTTTGAAACGCGCAACATTACAGTTAAGTTTCTCTGTAAATATTCGGTGAAGAAAAGAAAAAAAAAACCCAGCTGAAAACATGCAGACCATATTTTGTTTACTTTCAGCAGATGTGAGGGGGAAGAACAGACACACGACACACCGTGCCACACCTCATACCTGCGTTTTTGTTTTACGCACAATTTTTTCCCCCTGGAGAAGTCAAGGAAGATCACCGCAAAAGTCATTTTGACTCATTAGTCATTCAAAGGCGCAAACTTGTGTGCTGAGAAGCTGAACCCATCAAAATTGGAGCCATGAACGAATGAGAGGAATTCTTATTTGTATTATGATGATGATGATGATGATTTCTGCACCATTTGGCTAAGCTGCTCCGTGAGCACATGGACAAGCACGTTTCTTGCGCATGAATTCCTGTAATATTTTCTTAAATTTGAATGCCTGGAATATGTTCTCAAGTTTATCCTTGAATTCCAGCGATAAGTCAAAATTTTGGTTTCGCTTGACTTGAAGAACCTGAGAGAAGATTTCAAGAGGAGCGTGGCAGGAAACTTTACTTCTAATGTTAATTTAACAGGGTTGAAAGTGATTGTGTTATGAGGAAACCTTGGTTAGTGTTGCGGTTCCGCATGTGTTGCCAAGTATTTAATTATTTTTGTAATAGGGTTTGCTTTTTTTGTTTTTCTCAACTCAGCTGTATTTCTAGAGCACTTTTAAATAACCACCGCTGTACACAAAGTGCTGTACATGGAGCCAAAATAATTCATACAACAAACAATAAAGAAATAGATGAAAAGCAAAGACAGTATAAAGCACAAAGATGAAAAATGAAGTCTCTGCTGAGTCAAAAGCCAAAGAATTCAAAGGAGTTTTATGAGGAGTTTTAAAGGTGGGCAGCGAAGAGGGCTTGCCTAACGTTCAGCGGGAGGCACCAGCAACAGAAAAGGCTCGATACGCTCGGAGCCTCCGCTTAGCTCTCAATACCTCTAATAGCGTCTGGTCTGCAGACCTGCGGTACCAGGAAGGTGCGGAGGAGCTCTAAAATGTGTCGGGAGCCAGTGAAAGGATGCCAGAGTAGGAGTTCTGTGCTCCCTCTTATGAGTACCAGTCAAGAGATGAGCAGCGGCATTTTGGACCAACTGGAGACGCTAAGTGGAGGATTGGCTGACTTCAAAGTCAAGTGCGCTCAGTAATGCAGCCGAGATGTGACGAAGGCATGAATGACTGTTTCCAAGTGCTCTTGAAAAAGGAGAGGCTTGACTTTAGCCAGCTGCCTAAGATGAAAGAAGTTGGATGAAACAACGGCATCAAATTGCCGTTCCAATTTCTTCAAAAGGACTGTAAATGCTCCTCTTTGAGGGATGGAGTTCGGTTCATCCGATGCAAATGCAACTCACTTCTGAGTGGCTGCTGGTGCACATAAGGGAGTTGGGCAAAATGCGTTTTTGGAACGTAGCCCCCTGAAAGACGTCCCTCCCCAACATAGCCGCAGTACGGTGGGGGTTCGCCAGCTCGACGGGGGGCTCCTTGCTTGGCATTCTCAACCACACTGCGGGGGACACTGCGGTGGCCACTCAACTCAGCCCTGCTCACTTCAACTTTATTCATAGAGCACTTTGAAAAAACAAGTACAGCTCTGACAAAAGGTTGGCTTGATAGACGATCGAAAATAGAACAGAAGTGACCAATATTATAATGAAGCTTCAAGTTGCTTCATGAACCAGGTGTTGTATTTTTTTGGGACTCCTCCAGATGGCATTGTTGGTTTGAAGAAAGGGGTTTAAGAAATGGCAGGTCAGTGTGCTTTCAGCCAGCTGTTGAACGAAGAGTGCCATCAGGAGGGCTCGCCTAAACGAAGCAACTGGTTGTTGAAGCTTCACATTCCACATCACTAAAAATCACCTTCAATCAGTTGAATATACCACAGGTGGACTTCAATTGAGTTGTAGAAAGATATCAAGAATAACCAGTGGAAACAGGATGCACCTGAGCTCGATCCTGAACTTCATGGTAATTATTTCTTCGAGACTATTATTCATATTTTTCATACATTTGCACCAATCCCCCCTCCCAAAAAAAACAAACAAACAAAGAAACAAACAAAAACTAAGGGAAACATTGATTTAAATACATTTCGGAATAACACTGACTAATAAATTGTGAATAGAGGTGCAACAATTAATCACTAATCGATCGGCAAATCAATTGATCATTATTTTTGAGAATCGATGAATCCTTCAAAGACCTTGTTTTATTTAAAGTCATCCAAATCCTCAGAGTTCAGCCTCCCAACGCAAAATTCTGTAGCCCTCCATGAAAGCTAACTGATTAGCTTTGCGTCGAATCAAAATTAAACATTTCAAAATATTCGCTTTTACTCTGGAAAACAATGCTGAACATTTTTTCCTATTTTCTGACATGTTATGGACCAATAGCCGAATCAGAATTGATGTTTGTCCATTTGAAACCTTTTCCGATTTTGGAATTGGGGGTTGGAAATTAAAACATGTTCTTCAAATCCGCGAAATTGATTCACGGACAAATGAGCAAAAGATTAATCGATGATCAAAATAATTGTGAGTTTTAGCCCTCAATGTGAAAGAAGTGACACTCTGAACTGAATACTTTTGCGAGTATTCATCATGTCTTCTAAATGTCATGAAAGTACTGTGTACCAAATAAAAAAACACGTCAAAAACTCCCCCCCCCCCAAAAAAAATGGATTCAATATGATTTGAAGGTAAATTGAAGGAGAATAAATTTTGTTTGAAAAGCTTTAAAAATAGCTCATTCTTGTGGCTTTTAGCTGCTGGCTCTTATTGCTCATAAAACAACCGAGTGGTTTTCAGCCCCCATTCGTAATTTCTGCAACCACGCAACACAATAATTGCAAATAGCAAGTCGTGTATGTGTGTGTGAGACCCAAAATAAATAAGTCAGTAAATAAATAAATAAAACCTGTATTTTACGAGGCTCTGCGTGCACCTGAGTCACTCGCCGAGCAGCCCCCTTTATCAGAGCGGAGCAGCAGGATGGAAGAGCACATCTTGGGCTGATAGCGAGGCTGCTGCTTCTGGCTAATCCCGCTCCCTGCTAGAGAAATAAAGAAATAAATAAACAAGGACTTGAGAAAGGAGGCGGGAGGGGGGTGAAAAAAAAAATCTGTTGTATCGAGTGCAGTTCAAAGGCTTTCAGCCATATAGAGAAAATCGCTAGTTGTGATCCAAAAGATAAAGATTGGGCGGCAGAGACAGGAAATGCTGACGGCTCGTCGTGCACGCGCACTTCACTGCATTTCCAAACATACGATTGATTTTCACAAATCAAGTTTTCAGTTTGACGCTGTAAGTTTCTTCAATATGAGAAGGCTTGCTATTTTCACGCGCATCCAACTGTAATGGCTCGTACACGACTCTCGGCTGAAACTCGACAAGGTGCCTGGGTTCAAATAGCCAAATTGCATTTGACACTTAAGAGACGCATTAGTTGGAGTGATGTCAGGGAAGCCTATGCGACGCTCTGCATTCAATCATATTTCTCTGTTTTGCTCGCGGAAATCACATGGCGTCACCTTTTTATTGCTTTAAACTACAGCTGTCCCAGATATCAAATGTTGCCGATCTCTCTTTCTCAATTCAATATTTGCTACATGTGAAATAACACCGCGTATCAGCCGCCGCTAAACTAAGTCATATACATGGTACAGACAACATTGCTAAGGTATTGGCAACCAAAAACGTGGCAAAAAAATAGAGAATTTCGAAAGCGTTTAAATCAGTGGTCCCATGCAACCTTTTTTGTGTTCGAGAGTTTCAATTAATCTTTTAAAAAATTACATGTATTAAATATGCAATCAGATGAATGTGCAGCGCACTTAATAATAAAATGAATAATAATTAAAAATGATTTACAGTTCATTTTGTGTGTATGGTGTATTTTATTTCCCTGGGCTGCAAATGGAACCAATTCAATGGAATGGCTCAATAATAATGATAATAATAATAATAATAATAATAATAATAATAGGAAGAATAAGAATCCGACTCAGATGAATCATAATAGCTTCGATGAACCCGATTCAATCAAAACGAAAAAAGAAGAAAGAAAAAAAAACCCTTCACGATAGCTTCGAGCAAAGCACTGTGATTTTTATGCCGTCGGGCAATAGACAGTGACAGTGGCGTGACGGGAGCGTTGGAAGTATTTCAATTCTTTGTAGTTTTTTTTTTTTTTTTTTGCCAGTCATGTGTGTTTTCAATAGTGAATAGATGATGTAGCAATCTGGAGACCTGTAAGTACATCACCCTTGTGCCTGTGCAGGCTGCACCGAATATGGCTGATGTTCTGCCCAGAGGCTGAACGCGGCAATAAAAGCCTTTCAGGCTGACAGGTTGTCAGTACGCGTTCACTTACTGACTTGGTGGAATTGCATAGCGTTCTGTATTTAATAGACTCCTCCACAAAGCAGTGTGCGGCGTCCACATTTTCTCCAAGCTGACGAAACAACTTTGGACTCAAACCGTTGGCGTGACCGCATGATCGACCACCCACACCTTCGTCTCCACCAAAGCACCACGGTGCCATTTTCTTTTCTTTTTTGGTGTTTCATACCATGATGAGAATGAACTCATCGCTTCTTTTTCTTTTCTTTTATTTATTTATTCATTTATTTATTTTCTAACATAAAAAACTCACCGGTACAAGCTTTTTTTTTTCTTTGACGAGATAGGAGTGTTGCATTCACCTGCCATTCATGTTTTGGGAAAGTGGGAGGAAAGCTGGGTACCCGGAGAAAACCCACGCAGGAATCGAGCCCCGCACGCCCACCGTGCCGCCTCACGACGAGATTAGTGGGATAGAAAATGAACGGTTGGATTTCTGTTGCATTGGGTTGTGATTAAAAAATTGGCTAAGATTTCGGGTGATTTTAGCTAACATACAAAAAAACAAAACAAAACAACAATAACAAGCTGCAATGGAATTGACCATTTGTTTTAAAAACAATCTGGATTCACATATCGCGTAGTTTTACAACAAGTGTTTCCTGAAAATCGTTTATTTCCCTCATTTCCACATGCTGGAATGATAGAAAGCTTGGGAGTCGTCATACTGCATGAAGAACCAGTGCTGCATTCCTTCTGTGTGGAATGAAATAAAGGCCTCACGTCCATCTTTGGTCTTCACTGAAAGACACGCTACATGCACCCATTTCCCTTTGCATCCACTTTCTTTGAAAGGATGACAGCTACATCACAGTGAGTCGAAATTGTCAAGCCAATACTTGGCAAGCCATCTTTTTTTTCCCCCCCTTTCCGAAGAGCAGTGGGAATCGGCAATCCTCCCGGCATCAACGAATTCGCTTTATTTCCCTCGCCGCTTCCACTCCCTCTCTTGTTATTCTCCGAAGGGCTCCGTGTGACCCCCAACATCATTAAGGCACACTTTTGTTGTTGTTGTTGTTGTTGTCAATATCGAAATAGCCATTCAGGGATTACTCGCTACTTTTGAGTGTTTGTTCTCAACCATGCTGACACAGTTCTAACTAAATGTGAGGGAAAAAAAAGAAAAGTCTCATTTCAGCACTGACACGTTGGCATTTGTCAGAATCATACCCCGTGTAATGCATTTATGGTAAAACGGAACGTGTGCGTGACTGAATGCAATTAGTCAAGGGCATATTCTGAGCAAATATTTCATTCTCTAAAGTAGCTGCGCTGAATCAATAGTCCATAGTTAGAGTGCAAAGTATGAGGACATCAGCGGGAAAAGTAGGAAAGTCTTTAGGCCTCTGGTTAGCTTCGACCATGCCGCCTAATGCAGAGTGGACCAACGATGCGGTGGTCACACCCATCGTCTCGCCACATTGCTCACGCCACTTCCGCGTTTCCTGGAAGCCGGCGCGGCACAAAAAAAAACTCCAATCTAAAACCGTAAAAAACCACCGACGTCACATATAGGCAAACGCGTTCAAAGTCGATCTTGCTACACGCCAGAATCACTCGTTTGCGACGCACGGAATAAAGGCGGCGATTTTGGAGTCCAACGTGATCTTTGGATCTCGTTTGAGGGTGGGGCTTGTGCAGTTTGCCATCAGCCAGAATGCTTTACGGGACAGCGGCAAGGGTAAGGCGAGGGCTCTCAGAGGTGAGCACCGCTCGACGCTCGCCCATTTATCACCAGCGCCACGGCGAGGATCGACGAGACACGCTGTGAATGCAGAGCGCTATTATGGGATGCCAGTCTCTTGATCTTGCCGGTGATAAACATTACACCGGAGGCCAAGTGTGTCTTCCACTGTTATTTAAAGGACTCTAAATCGGAATATCCTCCCTGCGGCCTTACTAGGCTTACTTGTTAATCTTCTGTTTGCAAACACGCGTGTGTGTTTTGAGCAGCTTGATGCGTGGACACATATTACTGTGCGTCTTAAATGTAATGAGACCCATTATTATTAGCACACACGTGCATGGGCAACGTTTTTCACGGCGGCGCACGTCGCCGGCACGGTTTTTTCGACCGGCCTCGGGGTGAATCTCAGTGCGTTCCGCAGGTGCGAAACACACATTGTAAGGCGAGATAATGAATCATGCATCATTATGCATGAGTTCCATTCAGCTTCATCTTTCATGACGTGAGGCGGCAAGTTGCAGACCACAGCAAAGTCTAAAAGTGCACGTGCTGCCGGGAAAGCGTCGTGCACATTGTTCACCGATGCCGCACTAAAATACTGATTGCAAGGTAAAGCATGATACAAGCCGAGGGAAATTCCACAGTCATCCTTTCCACGCTTTCAGGGCCTAAATGTGCTGGAAAAGGCATTCTTAGCATTCATCTCGAGGAAAATAGACCTTGTGATTGGCTGGCCACCAGTCCCGGAGTGTCGCGCCTCTCTGCGGCGGATGGGTGGATTTACTCGACATAAAAAAAATAAATAAAAAATAGGGTGCTAACAGGCACGCTGTGACGAGGTGTAAACGACGCTGGAAAAGATCTTTTCATTTTCATTAATGCTCATCTGACGTCTCCTAACACATCTCGAATGATGGTGATTAAAAATACATTTAGAAGTGAAAGTACACATCTGCTAAATGCGTTCAGAGCAGATTCATGTATAAATAGAAGCTTTAACGTCAAAATGTTTGCAGATGTTGATTGTTGTTCTTGTTGGTTTTTTTTTTTTTTTTTGGTGCATAATGTGAGTGGTCAGAACATCTCAGATCAGTTGTTGTCTTCTTTCAACGTCAACAACAAACAAACACCGCTGCAGATTTTAGTCATTAATCAAGTCGGAGTAACTTGGATCAAAATGCATCACCGGACTAATTTGTGAATTCTCAGCATTCGGAGGCGAGGGGTGGGCAAATGGCAAACAACATTAGCCGTCCCCTTGTGCAAAAGGGGTGCATGCACTTCCGTTAGCAGTCTTTCCAAAACGTTACTCTCTCATCGCCCCGCCTTTATTTCCTCGGTGCTTCTGATGGGGGGAAAAAAACCAAACAGCCGTTTGGGGCTGCGGGGGAGGGAAAATGTCTAATTTTCCTCCACCTGCTAACTAATAAAATAGAACTTTTCCCTTCCATCAGCGACATCCGATCCCCAGCAAAGACCCGCATCACAGGGCCACCTTCCCTGAGATCGCAGGGTCTCGCCGTCGCTTCCCTCAAACCCTGCACAGTCATTTTTGTTCCCTTTCCCGGTCATTATATTTTAAGCTTTCAGTCGTGCTGAGCTCATTTGGTTTCCATTTAGCTGCTCCCATCCTCCTGTCCACACCTCCTAGTAATGGGCTTTTCTTACACCCACAAAAGAAGGCCGAACTTGACATCTACTGTACCTTGCGCTGTCAATGGTTGTCGGCAGGCTGACAGACAGCCACGAAAGACAAAAGGTTGCCCCCGCTCTGGCTAATTAGTTCATTGGATAAAAATGCATATACTTTCAGAAAAGTAGGAGTTTTTTTCCGGGGGGAGGGGGGATCCAAAGCCCCTGAAGGGATGCTTATAGGCATACTTTTCAACACCAGACTGGTGATCTTGGCTGTGCTGTGAACACTGAGCAAGTCTTCGAATGGACATATTAATTCACATCTTATTCCTGGTACTCTTTTTTTTCCCCCTGAAAGATGTACTGTAATTTTTCAAGAATAACAAGATCCCCGCCCCACCCACCCGAAAAAAATAAATAACAGTATCCAATCAAAGCTGTGAAAAAAAGGTGCACTTTCATTCTCATCTGCAACTTAATGTCTACACATGTACATTATATATTAATGTGGTGGTTTGGACATAATTCCCTCATGGAACTAAGAACTAATTAGTATTTTCCACACGTGTGTTCTTGGCATAGATATGAAGACTAAATACGCTATCACGGTTTCGCAAGTGGCTAACAACTGCCCACGTGGTGGCCATGTTGGGGAGGGCGACATTCCCATCAGAAGGCAGGGTATGACCAATGAAATAAAATCATAACATGCACATTTCTCGACTGAATTTAGGAGAAGGCAGGGTATGACCAATGAAATAAAATCATAAACATGCACATTTCTCGACTGAATTCAGGTTTTTCCTTTTGTCAACGCCAAAGTGTGTGCTATTAATGGAGAGCATTTGAAAAACGTTGCTTTTCTTGTTGTCCATTCACTTGAAATGCGCTGATGATATTGCCCCTTCCAGCTTAGCGTTGCTGTAGGCAGGCTAGTTCCAAAGTGGCATGTCATGGCGACCTATTCATACCCGTGACCCCGAGGGGTGCCAGCCGAAACTGTTAGCAAGGTAAGAGAGATTCTCTCCGCACATAACAAAGTATGCATCTGATCAAAGAAATATGCAGGTACATTTTTGAGCATGGATCCCAGCAAATTGGGGCAGCGCATAAAGTACAAAGGCAGCTTTTGAAGGGCAATTTTGGGGGGCATCTAATATGCATGTTTATTCTCAAGACATTACGGTTTGAGATTAGGATAGAATGCGAAAAATAGGGTGGAAAGGATATTGCAAACGCTTGTAAAAGCAGAATGTAAGTTTGTGACCTGTTCAGTGAAATGATTAAAAAGCCCCCCTCTCCCCCCCAAAAAAACAATTGCAAGCCAGGAGACCCGAAAAAAGCTGCCAGTGGCACAGGCCGAATACCTGAGCCAGTTTTTGTAAAAAATGAATGGTTACCCCCCCCCGCCCATACATTGAATACAGATACACACATCACAGCACGCCTCACTTGGAGGGAGGCGACACTCCTGCAGAGGGAGTGTGTAGTGGCATAGAATTACCATGAATAATTAAAAGGCTGGTGTGAGCATTCTGGTAGCTCTTTGATTGACTCTGAAAGCCCCGGGAAGAAATTGGCAGATGAGAGCAAAACTGCAAAATAGCCAGCTCTTTGCTCTCAGTTCCTTGCCCAGGATTTGCTGGGCTAAAACCTTGAATCAGCAGTGTGTTACAATGCCCCTTTTTGTGTCTGTCTGCCCCATGGTGGGATCCAAATATAAAAGGCGAGGAAAAAAAGAAAATACCCAAGCTCGCGCTTCTGGAATGTGAGATGACGGGGTTTTCGAGGTTTAACATCTATTTGGGGACATCGGATGGCCTGGGAGCTTTTAATGTGATGTTTCCTTGCACATTCCCCATTCTGGTCCTCGTCGTCACCAACGGCCATTAAAGAGCTTCGAGGAAGAATCCGATTCAATTCTTGGGAGAAAGTCCCACTGGGGGACAGAGAAATATGCCAAGTGCACGGAAAGGAGAGGTCAGTGGGGAGTGGGGCTTGGCAACAGCCCTTCACCTTCCCACAGAGTCCGGATGCGGGCGGCATCCCATTACTCATCCATATCAATTTGCCAAGCCAGCATGGCTGACCTTACATATGTGACATGAAGGCCATGGAGTGAAATGACGCTTCATTTTGGTCAGCTCCAAGTCCGGACAGCAATCTACGAATTGCAAGAGTCAGTAACACTTGCGGATTCAACCATTTGACGACCCCGCCCTCATGATTTGTTTTCACCATTTTTCATTTTGATTTGATTTTTGGGTGGGGGAGTCCCCGACAGTGTGAATTAGAAGAGGCCCCTATCTGGTGATGTTGGAATGCACTGATTTTATAGTTGTGTATATGGCTTCATATATTTGTTGAAAGCCTCGTACAACTCCGACATTCCTGTTCTTGAAATTCTTCCTCATTTCTCTTTTTTCAATTGTCATCAAGTTGGGCAGTGGAAAGTGTGTATTTAGGGCCAGCACGTTCTTTTTTATACGTTTTTTTACTTGTAAACAGGTATTAGATTGCAAAAAAAAAAAAGGTGTACGCATGGACATGCTTGTAAAAAGATTTCATGGATTTGCTAGTGTGTGTCACTGTGACTTCCTCGTCAGTAAGTAGCCTAGTTTGCCATTCAAACAGGCTAGTGTGCGTATGTTGCTTTGAAAGATGAATGTGCCAAGACTTTAAATGTACATTTCAAGCTGGCAGCATTAAAAGTGCTGTAACTTTGTCAGTCTCTGAGGAACCTCCATGGACTGTATGTCATTTTAAAGGGAATTACAAGTCGGTTTAAAATGTATGAGCATCACTTTTTGTTTTGACCCATGAGGACCATTTAGCCAGAGCCCATCACAAACACTCTTACAGTGAGATGCACTTGAATGCTACTGAATTTCTTGCTTTCATACACACTGTCAAAAGACTCACAAACTACAAAATCATGAATACTATACTAAAACTCACTATTGAAATGCTGTCATAGCCACTTATAAAAAAGAATGACATTTGATAGCTAGCTAGCTAACTGGATGGATAGATAGAGAGAGAGAGAGAGAGAGAGAGAGAGAGAGGTCACTCAACACAAAGAGTGTTCTGTGCAAATCAGCGCCAAGGAAATGTCAGGTAGCTTTCCTACCTTACCGCCTGACCTAAATTTGCCGTTTGATGCCCCTTTGTGCACTCTGAGAAAGACTAAGGGTTTCCAAGGAGAACATCCAGTACGAGTAAGAGGTGAAAGGTTTTCATGATTGCATTGCTGTAAAAAGAGGACCATTAATATGATTGACACCCATCACATCGGTGTGTTATGTATTCTTTTAAACAGAATAGCTTGCAGCCATTTAGTTTCCAGGAATTAGTTTAATGCAACGTAGAGGCGGATTACAGCTAAGGCGCATTAATGGAATAAATGAATATTTATGGGAGTAATAAATTAGCAAAAGGCTTTGCAGCTGAAGTGTGTGCCTCATAATTCATACTCCAACAAAAAATACAATGGTACACTTATTGAGTACATTTGGAATGGGGCAGAGGTAGCTATCTCCCTCTCTTGCCCTGTTGTCTGTCAACGAATACAGGCTAGTAGAGTTCGTGGCTCATTTGAACCAAATTTCTGCTCTAATCAAAACACAGTGGTCACAAATGTTTGATTTCCAGCGAGTTGCGATTCCAAGTAGTCCATTTCATGCAACCTTGCCTTGAATCAGGACTATTAATGTGCACTGCTTTGTCTCATTTGTAAATAAGAAAAAAAACAAAGTCACGTCTTCGGAATGCTATAACACAGCAGGGGTGAGCAGGTTGTGGAAAAAATCTTTTACTGGTGGCCAAAATTCAGATGTGGAAGCCTTCTACAAATCCAGTAAATGTAGGCCTTTATGTGGAGAAACATCCATCCAGCCATTATCTGAACCGCTTCATCTTCACGAGAGTCGCGGGCATGCTGGTGCCTATCCTGGCATCACTTGATGGATGATAGAGATGATAGAGAGCTAGCTAGATAGACAGCTAGATAGACAACTAGCGAGATAGACAGCTAGATAGACAACTAGCTAGATCGACAGCTAGCTAGCTAGCTAGCTAGATATCTGGATAGATAAGATCCTATTTATAGCAATGCCTGCATCCTACTTGTGCTCCAGTGCCCTTCAGGAGCGGTGTGATGTTATTACATAAGGCAGACCTGGGCTAGCTTACAGGAAACTTGTATTTATCAAAATTTATGTCATATGCAGCCTTTTCTCTTCTACAATCAAACAAGTATGAGTGTTGGCTTCTGAAAGCATTGCCATCGTGAGAATTGTCATCACAAGACCTCATTGTCTGCCACTCCGTCAGGATGGAATTGTGCCAGCGGTACATTTGCTCTAAAGCACTAAGGGAAAACGCTTTGCATCATTTTACATGAACTGACAACAGTTTACACACACAAATGCTTCTGCATCAACATTTTGAGAGTGATCAGAATGCCTAAGTCTCATAGCTAGTCCATTTAAATTTCAAAGTAATGTTTTCATTTTTAATATCTGTCCATCCATTTTTCCGATCCACTTATTCTCACAAGGGTCGCGGCGCGTCCTGGAGCTGACCCCAGCTGCCTTCGGGCAGCAGGCGGAGGACACCCTGAATCGGTCGCCAGCCAATTGCAGTATTTTTAATATTGTCTTTTGAATTATTGTGACTTCTGAACACCATGTAATGTTTTTGTCAGTATGGTTTTATTGGTGTAACCTTCTGTCACTTTTTCCATCCCTAAAGAAATGCGATTTGAAGACAATTTGCTCTCTGTAAGCAGGGTCAACGTGTTAAACATCAATCCAAGTTAGATCCAGATCTTGCCCAGACTGTCCATTTGGCAACCTTCTTAGTTGTCTTTAATCCCATTTGATATATTTATATTATGTCTGCCCAATCTCAGCAGAGCAGTTTTTTAGTTTACAGGATTGTGCTTATGGGGGATCATATTATTCCCCGCCCCCCTCTCATCCATCGTATTCGTGCATATTCTTCTTTTTTTTTAACTTTTTTTTTTTTTTAATGCATAGTCTTCCCTAGTCTCTTTAGTGTGAAACTACAATATAAAATTGCGTACACCCTTACTCGCCTTTTCAATCCGTATAATCAAATTAAATAAATTAAACATAGTCATGGCAACAATAATACCTGTGTACCTGTATGGAGACAAACAAAAAACAAACATGGTACATAAGTAAAAACCCAGCCATTTTGAATCCCATGTTTCGATTGCTCGCGGTTACATTGTTAAACAGACTGACAGGATGATTGAACAACAAAAGGTAGAACAACTGATAAAATGGAGGTGTGAAAGCCCCCATACATCACTGTCAATCATATATGTACTTCTTCGGCCAGTAATCAGTCGGCGCGAATGCGGCAGATGAGGCACAATTTTCTACTCCTTTCGATATTAGCCATGACCACTGAAAAGCCCTCTGGCAAAATATACCTTGAAAGTAGCTTCGGAGAGAATGGCAAATGTGTGTGCGTGTTTGAGGGGGAGAAGACTGTGCGATGGGGAAAGGAGGGGAAGAGAGAGAGACAAGAGAAGCAAGGTAGCTAGGCAGTGAAAGTAATGGTTCTGTTTATGGATCGGGGCTATTTTGTACATCAAAGTACACACCAAAAAAAAAAAAAAAGAAGAAGAAATGAGAAAGAGGAGGAAGTAGGGGACCCTGCTGCAGGCCATTCGATTGTCATTGTTTCTCTGAGGTCATGTGGGAGTGCACACTCCACGTTTTAATTCTATTTTTCTTTTTTTTGTGTCTCCGTTTCTCTGCAGTGAAGTCAAACAGTGCCGCTGAAAGTGTTGTTGACATGAGCCTGTAACATGCACAATGAGCTTCTCTTTGTTGTTTCCATGGATGAAAACCTCAAAGATTGCTCCTTGTCCTGCCTCTCTCCTTTTCTTTTAAAACGCTACGCACGACCCAGCCATCTAAGCCTTTCATAATCATTTTAAAGTAGTCAGTCTTAATCGCGTCATCCCTCCCCTTAATCTCATCATACCTGTTCTTTTAATCTCCTCAGCGAAATGGTCGGTCTGGATATAGACAGAGGTTTGCTCAAAGTAATTGGAATAGATACTGTCTAAGCTCGAAATGTATATGTTGGCTTTTGTTTAGAGTCAGATATTTGTTTTCAATATTCTTCGCTCATTCGGCTAACGTGCCCTCTGCGTGTAGCCTTGGAGCCGCGACACCTAAAGCCGCCGAGGTTCGCAAGCGTTTGCGGAGGTCGCGAATGTTGACTTCTCGTCAGGGTTTGTCAGGGCTCGTTCAAGGTCGCAAACGTTCGCCAACCCCACCAGAGATGTTTCAATGTTTTTTCTTAACGTGTTCAAAATTTTCCCTTGTGACAAGAAAAACTGGCGGCATCCATTGAAACTGTTGCCGCACGTCTTTGGGCGTGTGTGTGTGTGTGTGTGTGTGTGTGTGTGTGTGTGTATATATATATATATATATATATATATACACATGTGTGTGTGCATGTGTGTGTGTGTGTGTGTGTGTCACTTCCCCTTCCTTGACACTGTCTGGAATGTCCTTGGAGTCCCCTTGCATGCAGTGGCGTGTGTGTGAGAGCCTGTCCAAAGAGATTTGACAAGGGCCCTGCAAGGAGAAGGAAATAAAACGCAAAGAGATGAGGCAAACATTAATCTTGTTAAGTTAAACGCCGACCCCCGCCTCCCGGTGCAGCACCCGCACTCGCTCTTCTCCTCTCCCCAGTTGCCTACCCGGATAATATGCTGCGTTCACAGTGAAAAATCTGCTAATTTCAGACCGCAACTTGGTTTGACTCATGGAGGCTCTGTATTTCTGCCATTAGATGGCCCCCACCGCCATTGTCTCTGCTTCACTCTCTGTCACGCTTCCTGGGAGTCCTTCATGTATACACACGCACACACACACACACACACACACACATTCAATCTTCTGTCTCCATTCCGTTGCCCTCACACACGCATTTATCTCCGTCCTTCATCCTTGCTCTTTCAGTGACCTTGAGATGTATGATGGATGGGGGTCTCGGGTTTAAGTGAGTTTGAAGTTTTAGACTGACACTGATGGACCATATTGATTATGTTGTACAGTACAATGGAGAGGAAGTGGCCGAAAGACAAACATACAGTCATACAAATTACAGAGGAAAGAAAAAGGAGGGTTGGGGGGGTGGGGGGGGAAATGAACTCCACTGTTGGCTGATGTGTAGTTGGACAATGTTTCCCCCTTGTGGTGCTGGCAAGCAGGTAGGATTTGACCTGTATTTGTTGTCTGCCTTAAATCCAAACGGAGCAGCTGAGATTGCTGAAAGCTGGCCCAGTTTCCCCCGGGCTGCATCATGACGTTTTCAAAGAAGGCGAAGGAACTGGAATCCATGTTAAATTTCAATCTTTGTTGAGCTCCCTGTTCTGCGCATTTCGCCCCATTGCTGCTCTTCATTCTCCAGCAAAGCCTCCATCATCTCCCTTGAGGAAAAGAGCACTAACGCTCTTGTGATTCTTTGTCATTATTTGTAGTTATGAGAGGGCGGCACGCTGAGCAACTGGTTAGCACGCCCGCCTCACAGTGCAGTGGTGCAGGGTTCGATTCCGGCTCCGGCCTTCCCGTGTGCCGTTTGCATGTTTTCCCCGTGGCTGCGTGGGTTTTCTCCGGGTACTGCGGTTTCCTCCCACATCCCAAAATCATGCATGGCAGGTTAATGCAACACTCCAAATTGTCCCTCAGCGCGAATGGTTGTTCGTCTCTGTGTGCCCTGCGATTGGACGGTTGAGGGTTCTCTCCCCTCGCCTGTTGCCCAAAGACAGCTGGGCTGGGCTCTGGCACACTCGCGACCCTCGTGAGGAGAAGCGGATTATGGATGGCCGGATGTAATTATGAGAACCTCAGTTCAGGTTTTGAGATTCAGACACACAGCCGTACATATCCACCTTCTTCACCTAAAAGCAATGCATATTTTGGCAAAATCACATCGTACGTACATAAATTAGTTTCAGAAAAAGCATTTTTGAAGTTCACACACACACACGCTGGAAAAGACGCCCGTTTCCGGAATATTGAATTATCCATCCAAGGAAGGCAAACTGGGAAATCTGCTCTGCCATCACCGCAGATGTTGCACCGCAATCGAGAAAATGGCTCTTAAACCTTAACTTGCCCAGCTCTCGCTTGCTTTTAAGTTTTCAGCGGCACAGCCAAACGGCTCCACCGGCTAATGAGATTATACGTGATCGAGCAGTGAAAAGCCCACATCTCTCCCATATCCGGGCCCGTTCCCTTTTTACGACGCATCATCTGCACCGCCCTTCCTCTTGCGGACAACAGAGGTCAGCCCTCTAAATGCTGACCGCCGCGCTTGAGCGCTACGCGAGTGAAAGAGACAGACGGAGCATAATATGAAGAGACACACAGCTGGTAATGCTGTTACAGAGCAGCACTTTGCTGTTCGTCCCAACGCTTGATATTTATCAAGGGAGAAAAACAGCTCAGAGTTCTTTCTTTCGAAATGCGCTTTCAACGTTTCTCTTTCCACCGCCGAGGAAACCGCTAGGGAGGTACTGAACGCTTGTCGTCCTCACCGTCCGCACCTTTTCTTGGCATTCGGAAGAGACGTCGGTCGATATTTTGGCGTACGATGTCACACAATACGTCTTCATAATCATGAGCCACCACTTCTTCAAGTGCCCGTGGTAAAATCTTTGGAACTGGACGACGGACAGAAGGGAGCCACATTGCAAGCTCCCTCTTCTGTCACTTGGCAGTCAACAGTTGCCGATCGAGCGTGCGTTTGTGTTCGGCAATGCGTATGCGCGCGCGCGGGCATGCGCCTTCCACCAAATGGCCGAGCATATGGTCACCCCGTGGCGGTATGGAAGCCGTTAATGCCGCGCGGCCCTGAGAGCTTAACGCCGTGCGCGGCAGTCATCCTGCAATGGATGGCCGCGCCCGACTCAGCCATTACGCGGCTGGTTTTAAGCTCTTGATGACACCGTACCATGAAAGACGAAGATTATTCTTCAATTGTGCAAGAGAGATGTGGCAGATTATCTCTGTGCGGAGATCGCTCCTCGACAATAACTGGGTAAGCGGAAGCCTGATAGTTGGCTACACGCAGCCGAAAGCTTTGATTTATTCATGATATCAGAGTATGGCACTTCTTTCGCAGGCTTTCGAAATGGAATGACATTTCAAAAAGGCAAACAAACAAAACAAAACAAAAAAAAAAACTCATATCCATGTCAACAAAAAGTACAATTCAAAAGATACACGGGTAGTTAAATATATACTCTTCAGTTACATGAGGAGGGGGATTAATTCTCTTTTGGTGCGTGTTTACAGAGTAAAACACCCCCCCCCCCCCACACACACACACACAGTACAGAAATGCAGAGTTCTATTCCAGCCTGTGTGGGTTTCCTCCGACATTCCTAAAACATGCATGGCAGGTTAATGGAACACTCTAAATTGTCCCTAGGAGTGAGTGTGAGGGCGAACAGTTCTCCGTCTATGTGTGCCCTGCGATTGGCTGGCTACCGGTTCAGGGGGAGCATGCCCCGCATCCCTTTTGTGAGGAGAAGAGGATTAGAAAATGGATGGAGGGGTATATGTGTATGTATGTATATATATATATATATGTGTGTGTGTGTGTGTGTGTGTGTGTGTGTGTGTGTGTGTGTATATATATAGTGTATAGTATAGTGGATATACAATAGATGGTCAACACAGACACATTGAATTTGCCAAGGTTTAACTGCAAGATCAACTCCAGCCTCAAGTATTTGTGTTGAATCAATTTCAGGTCAAATAGTCGCCAAATGTTCATTAGGAGATAGACAGGAGTGAGGTGATGAACACGGAAAGGCCAGCGGGAATCACTGATGAGGGGGTGCAGGGGGTGGGGGGGGCACGATATCCCTTAGCTAACAGTGAGGAAAGCACCTATTCAAGAACAAGTACAGGAGAATAATTGGAGCACAAGAGCTCGCCTCACATTACCGGATCAGCGGGCTAAGTGCTCGGCAGGGTGTGCGAGCGCGCGCGCAAAGACAATGGAGACGGATTGAGAGAGGTGAACAGATGAGGAGACGGATCGACCTGAAAGTTGATGGATATTTTTGAAGGTCGGAGCAGTGAGAGTAACATGTCAAAACATTTTACAGCTCTCGAGATGAGTGTTCAGCAAGCTTTGTGTGAGGTCACTGCAACAATTGGAGCCAGAATTTCGCACTGATGCGGACGCACATTACCCGGAAATTAAAGGGGCATCTTCAAGCTGTTCAACTGTCATTGACTGGTTAAGCAGCAAGTACTTTTGCTCCTGTTCTAGGAGAAGAAAGTTATGGTTATTATTCTTATTCTTATTGTTTGTTTCTTTAGAAAAATCTCTATTTTGGGCAATGAGATGCAAATGTATTTATCTTGATCTCATTGCTGTTTTTAAATGTCAAGAAGAAAAAAAAAATTCTAATCCGGCGCTGTTAAATTTAGTGTGCATGTCAATCAAAGAGCAAGGCAAAATGAATTTGGAGGAATTTTCGAAGATCAAAGGACTTTGCTTGTCGTGCTTACAGTATACACTCACACATGGAGGAAACTATTTGAGCAACAGATCCCACTGAAAATAAAATATGATGCGTATTTTCTGCTTGTGGGCAATATAAATGCACTTCAGCAGCTAATGTTCATTAATACCAGAATAGCCAGCAATTGAAGTACAGAGACATTTTAAACTGACGATGAATTCAGTATATTGTCTTGGTCTTATTGATGTCATATTTATTTTCATTTTTTACTTTTCACGACACCGTTGTTCCCTCTCGCTTTGCGGTCATATTGCAATGGCAAGACCGAATACAACACTGTTTTCCTATGCCCCAGTACAATACTCTGCAACATGTTTTCATTGGACATTTTTTTTTTTTTTTTTTGCTGAGAACCCACCTTGGTTAAAATTATTTCTATTGTTTTGCCGGGGGCGGATAGGATTATGCTCTCACGAACCATGTGGTCGGCTTCCAAATGATAAAGCTTCCAGTGTTTTTCCTTGATGAATTTAAGGGCAGGTTAACAGGCAGTACCGAGGTCATACTCTATTATGCACTCGTCGTACTCGGTCAGGTGCATAACAAAAATGGGGAAAAAAATATCACCCACAGTCCCCACAGGTGTGCAAACGAAGGTTCGACCCCAACACAAGATCGAACTGACTACGAACTGAGGAAGCACGAATTCTTGAACAAGAGACTTATTGGAAGCCGAGCGGAGGTGAGCTACAGCTAGCAGATTCACCGTCACTCCACGGATGACCTTTCAACCCGGCGGCGTGAGTTATTGGCCAATCAGGAAGGGCCCCTCCCTCGTTACTCCGCAGAGATCCTGTTAAAGAGACGAACGGTCACTCGCACATACAACACAATAGACAGCAGCCCCCCCCCCCCCCCAATTTTTTTTTTTTTGCGCAAAGCTGCACGCGGTGTCGTGCGAGTAACGTACATTCGGACTCAACTGGATTGAGATAAAATGCGACCGAGCGATAGCGTGATATTGGTGGCGAAATTCGATAGACTGAGCGAGCGGCCTACCACTCGTGCTTGCTCCTGCTCCCTCTCTATTGTTCTCTCTTTCTTTCTGCTTGGTAAACTCCATCAGCTGTCAGCTCCGACGAAGAGAAATCATGGTCGGCGAGCAAGCACTCAGCCCCTTGAAAAACAACAAGTGCTCCCCAGCATATCTGTCTTGGAACTGCACGACACTGAAACCGCATATGGTGTCTCATTCTCTTTCGTTTCTGCTTGACAACAGACCCACTTTTGTTTCCTGTTCTGACTCTCTCTTATCTTCTACCTTTCTGTGACTCGTTTCGTCCCTCCTCTCTTTTTTTTTTTTTTTTTGGTTTGTTGTTTTTGTTCATGTCTGGATATTCTCCCTGAGTTGGCATTCCTGGTTTTGAGGTACTCTGGCTTCCTATTACCTCCAAAAGAAATATGATGATTTTTTTATTTTTTTTTAAATTGAAGACTAGCTTTCACTGATGTTTCTCTGTGATGTAAGACAGAATTTTTCAATAAAAACACATTTTGTTATGATGAATAATTAAGTCATCTTGAAATGGCTTTCAAGTGAAAATTTGACATGACCTCCAATGATATTTTTATTACTTTCCACTTAATTGGTCAATTTTCCCCATTTGAAGTTGGGCTTTTGCATTTCAACTACTACTCATCTATCACTTCCAGTAGAAATGCCCGATCGTTGAAGCAGTCCATACATGCATTTATTGATTATCACACAGTGACTGGTTGACATGTCTCTTGCATATTATTCAGTCATACATGCTAATTGTTGAGCAAAAAAAAAAAAAAAGCAAAACTCAATAAGAGCACTGACTCGCTTTATTTTGTGGCTCCAAGAGGAAAAAAGGTGATTGTGTGAAAATGTTAGATTTGAAACTCAGTGCGGTAATGTCTTGTTTATCTTTGCCCACTCATGAGATAAATCGAGGCATGTGAATAATTTCGCTAGAAAGACACTAAGATTCATATTTATTGAAGTCACACTTTGCATTCTGCCTTGTGAGATTGGAATCTATAAAGTTATTTCAACATGTCAAAAAAGATGGATACGGAGGAGCAAAAACAATCACTCAACGTTCCGGAGCATTTCATCTCTATCTCTGTGTAATTTCCCCGGAGCGAAGGAGACCCATCGGTATCCAGCTTGCAACCCGACTCGTCATTGCGCCAGCGGCCCGCCCGCATTAGCCCTTGTTCCCCAAACACAAAGGATAAGCTTCTGGCTTGCTCCCTCTTGGGCTTTTTTGAAGAGAGCTCGAACAGACTCCACCGGCAGGGCGCAGCGCGTCTTTGTAGACGAAACACATTCTCGGCAAAAGTCGGCTCGCTTTAAGTGATCAGACAGCTCAACGGTGTAAAGGCTGCATGCAGACAAAGGACCGTTCACCTTATGGGTCATTCGCTACGTTCCGAAAGGGAAAGCCGTGGTCAGGCCTGAGCGGCGGCATTCCAATTCCGTGGCATCTTTTCTTCAGATTTGGATTCTGGTTCAAGAAATGCTTGTGCAATTGAACCAGGCCCCCCAAACACACTGTGCTTAACACAGTCACAAGTGGTCATTCTGTCCGCAACAACGTATACTGGGAATGCCAATTCTTGGATGATGACACAAAAACTGCTCATGCTGTAGAAAAGGCCACCGACTAATTTATTCATGAAGACAAACATGCGATTCTTTATTAAGTGTCGCTGACTAATTTGCATGCATTTGTATAATGTTCTCGCTTGAGTTGAGTTCACACAATTTGCACGTGCACGTTGGCACGCGTGCAAAGTGTGTGAACTCAACGTCGTCAAATGTGTTAGCTTGCGCTGCGGACTCCACTGTGAGTTTGTTCAGAAGTGTGCGCCTTTGGCCGCTATGTCGTGTCAGTGTCATTCATATGCATGCAAACGCATTGTTAGGATCAGCCAGAGTTTCTTTTAAGCCCAGTATTTTCGTTTGAGTGGCTGACTCAATATTTCCAGATATGAAATAAGAACGCCACAGTTGTTTTTCATTTCATGTCTTATAAAATCATTTTTGTCTTCATTTATACACGGATTTGTAATTGACACGCTTTCACTGTATTACATGTTTTTTCATCTAGAAATGTTCATATTGTATTAGACATCGTCGTTGGCGGCCATTTTGTTGGAAATAGTTACAACGAACCACCTTTAGAACGCACAGATTTGCTTTGTCCCCCGAGGTACGTGGTAACGAGGTTCTAATGTACACCTATAAATATACAGTAGTCCAATTCCCACCTCCCATTGGTTAATTATAGCCTACATCACACACACACACACACACACACACACACACACACACACACACACACATACTTTTTTTTGTTAGTTAACAAGAACCCTGCTTCTTGAAAGTGAGCCGTCTGTCTAACTGTGCCAGTGTGTGTTTCAGTCTGTGGTTACAGTTTAAACAGGGGAGCAGAAAAAGAAAAATCCAGCATTAACCTGTCAACGGCTTTGAGCAAAGCGACTTATAACCTCAACAACACAAGTGCAGTGGCTCAAGGAGCCAAATGAAGAAAAAAAAGTGCAACGGTTTGAAATTCCCCAGCTTGTTTGGCTTGCCGAGCTGCCTTAATTTGGTCGCGAGCATCCTCGTTGATACTCGACCAGATTAATCATCGTAAAATATGAGTCAGATCGGCTGCTTGTTTTCCTGGAGGTAAAAGCTTGTAAGTCCGCTTGTAAATACACCCAGAAGAGAGCATATATCCTCGGAGACCAATATTAGCAAAAGTGAGGAAATTAAAAATAAAAAACAAAAAAAAGAAAGGCTCGCTTGTTGTGTATGTTGCGCGCAGCCTTTATCTGACAGAATGCCTCGCACGGTTGCAATTGCATGCCTGGTGCCGGGATTTTTTTTCAAGGCGGGGAAGATGATTAAAGCTTCACAAAGCAGAGGTTGGGTGACACTCAAGGTTATTTTGCTTTGTTGTTGTAGCCTATCATCTCCGGCCCGTCGTCGCGGCCATCTCAAAGTGCTGAGAGGCCGACGGTGTCTGAAAATCGCAACGAGATCTCGCAAGCAGTCGTGTATTCCCGCGGCCGGTTAATACCCTGGGTACAATCCGCGCATTTCTGACATTGCCTCGTAGCATCTTTCATCTTGACATAAGCTGGCATATGCTGAGTGGCTCCACATGTTTATCTTTGTGCAACAAAAGCAAGGCCGAGGCATGTAAGGTAATCACTTCAAAGACCTCTATGCTTGACTCCAGTGCGAGATGCCGCTTTCCTTCTAATCAGCCGTTGACCGTGTGGGTATTATGTGCATTGGAAATGAGTTCACAAGATTTTCACCGACTCGGCGTTGGGCGAGATAAATTGGGTGTTTTCCAGTTCAAGCTGTTATGGAAGAATACACAGAAGCAATCTTTTCAAGGCCAGCCTTTTAATTATCCCAGCCGAGATGCCCAACTTTTTCATGAAAAGTTGGCAAACTCTTGTGCGCGTGCGTGTTTATTAAAACACAGTCAACAAAACATGTTTGGAAAGTATGAATCCGTCCACCGCCTGCTCACAACGATATTAGCACCTCAACCAAAATGTTTGTGGGGGATCGTTTTAAATTTTGTTGCAATACATTTTCATCATGGGTTGCTGGCGGG
>NW_017805745.1:749714-791032 GCF_001891065.2 Hippocampus comes | reverse complement strand
GTGGGGGGTGTGGGGGGGGGGGGTGGGGGGGGGGTTTGCCAAACGAATAGCATTCCTTCCATCTTGGGAGGTAAATCAAGATCACGCCATACGCCATCTTTTTGCGTCTCATTTCTAATGTCGCCAGGAAAATAGAGAATGGAACTATCGAGCTATTCATTCGAACTTTTGTCGGGGGGGTGGGGGGGGAAACATTCAAGTCACGGGGGTGTGTTAAAATGGATTTACTTGACAAGAACGTTGTGACATTTCATTTGTTTTCTCTTGATAACCGAAAAACACCTGTAATCAGATATCCTCAAATTACAATCTTCAAAATGATCATCCAGTTCATCTCATGCCGCATGCGCTTGGTGATGTTTTCTTTCCTCTCTCCAAAAGAAGGAATATGCACAGTCTGTCAAATGGTTTCCCTTTCCCGAGCCTTCCACTTTGGTCATGTACACACATGAGCAAAGTCGGAGATGGAAGACAGATACATGTGACGGAGTAAGAGCCCCCCCCCCCCCACACCTCACCCCACCCGTTGAGTAATGAAATTAAATGACAGCTCTTGAGCAAGGAGGGATGCTGTGAGAGGGAGCGAGAGTGAGAAAGAGAGCGAGGGGAAGCGAGGTAGGGGCGATTGTGTCCAGCCAGGAAATTGAAGCCACGGCAAGCAAATTGAGTTCAGGTCATTTTGGCGGGCAAGAGCCGACCAATCAATTTGGCCTGCTACTCAGTGCCTGTCAGCCTCACAGAAGGACACCTTGGCATCCAATAATAAGAGCACAGTAAACAACCCAAGTCCTGGCTCACTTACTCTAAGCTAACATCTCGCTAGCTTTAATTTCTCCTTAGGGGAAACACACCGAAGTAAGTCTAGTCTGCTATTTGAGCTATATTTGTGCTGATACCAGCTGTCAAGTTAAAAGGTTGGACCCATTTAACTGGGTCGTCTATCTACCGCGTGCATACTGAGAGACCGCGTTTGCGCTCGTGCGGCTGTGAATCTACTCCTCCTTGTTCTCACGTTTTTGAACCGGCGTTGCATCGGAACCGTAGCTCGTTCCATTCGTCGGCTAATTCACAAACAAATCTTGTCTCGTTCAGGAAGGTGGATTACAGTCCCCCGCGCTGTCAGATCAACAAAGAGAAAAACAAAATGAAACAACTTTCTTGTGTTTGAACGGTTAAAGTAGAATTAAGCAACAAAAAGTGCCTTGGGCATTTCGAACGCGCGCGGAATTTACTTTCCAAGTTACAAACCGTCCAGAGGAAGGTAAACAGAATAATGACCAGCAGGGGGAGACAGAACGGGAAGCTTGGCGGTTCGCTGTTAAGCTATCAACTTTACTTATCTACATTCACAATACTTTGATACGGATAACATGAATAACAGGAGCTTTGTTGTCCAGTTCCATTTTGCTAAAGCTATAAAAAAGGTAAAGAGCAAAATGCATCAGGGAGTTGACGGGGACATGTTTTTTTCATCAGTCATGTGTTTGTTTTGCATCGTAGCCTCTGCTAATCTGTGGACATTGACACAACATTCCTGTTAATGAACTAAATTACACAGCAGGAACACTGTGGCACGACAATGATGAGGCAACAGGCAAAAAAAAAAAAACCCCAAAACAAAACAAAACACAAAAACAGTGGAATTAGACAACCCCAAAGGCCTAATTATCTCTGTTGGCTCCCGATTAATCCATTAAGTTGTTCTGGCTCAACTGCAAGACCTGCGGCGCCATTTTCACATATCAATGTATTGCACCATCAAATAGAGATGCTACAGAGCTTTGTGATGGCTAGCGTGCTAGCCAGTTCTCTGTTTTCAAAATGTCTTCAGCTTTATTTTCAACGTATCCGTAAAGAATGGCAACTGCCTTCCGACGTCCGGAGCAATCTAGCTCCCATTCTACTCAGACACGACCGTTTTTGTTTTATTTTATTGTCGACGCGTGTACGTTGTTGCGCCTTCACTGGCTTACCTGGATTGACTGTCAGGGCTTACCATATGTAAAACTGCACTCATGGTATTGATGACTTTCAAAGCAGCCAATGATTGTTTATTGGATAAGCCGCTGGACTTGTGCGGGATGCTAAGAGGCGCTTCAGGGCCCACTCGGGTGATGAGATTGACGGCGCTACGGACTGAAGACATTAAGTTTGTTTACACACTGCCAGCGGAGTCGAGTTAGCGCGCGCGAGTGATTGTTTGAATATTGCTCTCATCTCTTGAAACTAATAATTATTGCCACACACACCCAAAGCCCCAAAGATAGTCTGCCATCCCCATTTACTTCACTTCAAAAATGTTAATGTTGTTCTGTCAAAGACGGTACCAAGGGATGGGGACAGTCAAAAAAAAAAAAAAAACATATAGAGGATATCGCTATTTTAAAATTGGGATGAAAGTGGCACTTTGTCTCGCTTGAATTTTTAGGCAGTTTCAAAGACTCCCAAGTGAGCACATGCAAATTTACACACGCACACGCGCACGCACGCACACACACACACACACACACACACACACACTGGTTTGGAGTCTGCGCTCTCAATTATATAGAAAGAGAAGATGTTGCTGCAAAAATGCTGAGTTGTAGTTCATGTTTTGTATCTCAAGGGATTGTTTTCTTCTGGGGTGCGTTCAAAATATGTAAAACAGTGCAAGTTTTGCCTCGAGGTATACTTGAATGGAAAACATTATTTCCAGTTATGTGTGATATAATATTATTATTTGTATTTTTTTTTTCCCGGTTCTTTCCATGACGTAAGGGGCACATGTTTGTGCCAGATGTGAATGAAGACATATTTAGGGAGGTGACGAGTGTGGCAAGTCTGCAGCTTTAGCCAAAGGACAACCCTTTTTTTTTAAGCATATTTACAAAAAGTAGCTTTTTTTTCATGCTATGGTAGCAAGAGTTTCTTTTTACTACTTTTAACTTGGGTTTCATTGCTCGAGCTTGCCTTGCCAGGATGTGTTGTGATTATCCCTCCACAGAGTACAATTACGCCTTAGAACTTGGGTGTGTAAAGTGACTCGGTCAGCTATTTCAGCTCCAATAGGGGAAAATTGTGTTAACTGAAGATATTGTCCCTGGGCGGGCCCACACCTAGGACACAGTACCATTCTGTGACGAATTAAATGTAATGTCTCGCTCGCATCAGCAAGACTCATCTTTACAGCTGTCAGTAAGAAAATACCAATCAGGTACATGACAAAAAATTGCCATCATTCACCTCCCTTACAATTGCAAAGGTTACAACTTACCGTAGTTTGCAATGATCCAACAACAGCCCAAAAAAACCCCCAAAAGAATTGAAGAAAGAATAAAATGCAACTAAAATATTCCACCTCATGTCACAAAAGTGAAGGCGGAGCCATTTGACTGACACAGAGGACAACAAGTGAATAATCTTGCACAAAATCTCTTCAGGAGCCCTCCCAGCACGACTGTTAACTTTTGACAGGTATTCTTGTGATCGTACATTTATCGCTCCGGTTATGTGAAACACAATGACATCACATTGACGAATTCAGGCACTGAGGAGTAACGACGTCGACGTTGCTCAATTTTGTCCTCATCATTTCTATGGTGGTGAATGATTTTTGATTAAACATGGTTGACTTTTGTGATTGTCAGACCCATCGGTTCTCCGAGTTGATTGGGAAGGGAAAGAATCCTCTCAACCCACCTCATGCCACACGACAGTCAGTTCGGGTCAGTCATGGCTGGTGAGGCACTGACAGTAAAACGGCACTTTGCAGTTTGCAAACTGTGAGCAAGTTCTAAAGGAGGCGTTTGCATCCATCAGGGATGGCCATTTGAATTTGTGATAACGAGAAGGACTGCAGCCCGACTTGTCATCTCTGCTGTTTTGTACTTTGCTAGTGGAAGATGCAAAAAACAAAACAAAACGTATTACTGAAAAAAATGTGATCGCTGATAATTTGAGGGATGCCAGCGGCCACATGAAAGCGTGGCTCAATTGGTCATTCCTGCAGAGGTACGGACCGCAGGATGGCTAACACAAGTATAAAGCATTCCATATTGGAGCCTTGCTCATTTTCGAGTAGGCCCATTTCACTTTCCACCGGCTCCGTGATATCGACCTTTCACAGTCATCACAGATCCTGCCGTGAGTGTGAAGTTGCAGCCTGGCAGCTGGCACGTATGCTCAGAGCACGGTGGCAAGTGCAAAGATCTGGTGGCAATGTCAACAACTTTCCGTGGCACTTGAAGCAGCGAGCACCACATTGATCCCATTAAAAGTAGCTAATTTGCAACAGCAGATGAAAAGACCTTCCCCTCTCAAGTGGCAAACCACTTCTATTCATCTAGAATAATCTGAAGTCACGACAAATCTTGAATTTCCCTGGTCAGTGTGGGCCACCGATGAGCGCGGTGGTTCATAGAAGATGCCAGAAGATGCCAGAAAAAAAAAATGGATTGCCTTTTATATTTTCAGGCCTTTACCACCCCCCTCTCCCGAAAACAAACAAATGTCAATTAAACTTGGTAGCAATCTGCTCGAGTATAACTAAATGGAATGATGAAAAAATGGTCATAGCGGTTGAAGAAGTTCATAACACAACTCCATCTGAATGCCAAAAAAAATCAAATCTAATTCAACAGATGCACATTATTTATTCATAACTAAGGTTGTCTTCTTTCATCTTCGGCAGCTGCCTGAGGCCCAGCCTTTCCTTTCTCAAGAACACTTTGAAACAGTATTTTATGCCTTCGTCACATTTCGGCTGAATTACTGTCATGCACTTGACTTTGTAGTCAGCCAATCCTCCATGAAGCGTCTCCAGTTGGTCCAGAATGCTGCTGCTCCCCTCTTGACTGGTACTCGTAAGAGGGAGCCCATAACTCTTACTCTGGCATGCCTTTACTGGCTCCCTGGCCTTTTCACTATTTGGTGAGAAAAATCTGGTCGTTATACCGAAGTTTACGTTATAAAGGTGTTCGTTGTAAGCAAAATCGGCAAATGGAAAATGAATGACGTGAAATCGGGTCTTTGAAATGTGAAAGTTACAGCGGTGAAAACGTAACCAGGGTACGTTAAAAAGAGGTTCAACCGTCACACCACCTCCCCATTGAAGGCTCATCATGTGACAGGCACAAACTTGAAATGTGAAAGTTACAGCGGTGAAAACGTAACCGGGGTACGTTAAAAAGATCATGTGACAGGCACAAATACACTCTGCTGCCAAATGAAGTTAAACTATCTTGACGTTGCAATTGCATCTCATAGTTTGTCAAGTGATTGCGCACTATGCACTGTACCGCCAAGGGTAACAAACGCATCGTGTGGACATGAATGCAGAAATATGCCAAGCCCCTTTTCAGTGCTTTTGTTCGTTGGCACCTCCGCACTATCGTCAACAGTCGCTTGACTGGCAAATTCTCTTCTCAACGTGAAAGAGTCACACGGAGAAGAACTGCTGTCTGCGGCGCTTTGCGGCTGTCTATGCCAGCGGAGGGTAGTGCCAATGAATGAATCAGACGAGGTTAACGTGTAGCTGACGCTCTGTGGCACTTCAACAGATTTTCACAGCCCCGCTTCAGGCGCGCAGAGCGGGTTGCACTACTCCAATCTCGCAGTTCTCACTAACCTGAAGTCAGCTTTATTTAACGACAGACCAAATTTAGAGTGAAGGTGGGGAGCTAGCAGTAGTGAGATGTTCACTTCGCCAGAAAAAGGAAATGTGACTTCTCGGTGAAGGGAAAGCACAGTCGATGGGGAACTCTAGCTGTGGATGGTATAAAACAAAACAAAACAAAACAAACGGGAATAAGCATTTTACGGAATCAGAAATGCTTCGATGCAGTCAAATGATGACACCACAACACGGTCCAGTTTCCGTTTCATCGCCCTAGATTTTATATCTATCTATCTGTACAGATAGATAGATAGATAGATAGATAGATAGATAGATAGATAGATAGAAAATTAAACAAAACTCTGAACTAAAGACATGTCTGAAGTTTATCAGCTGGTTTGGTACACGGTGAGGGAAGAGTGTTGAACTTCTTTGCCTGTTCCTGGGTTACGTCATCATATTGCCATGGAGGAGCGGGAGCCCAAATGGCTCGCCTCCTCTCATCTCCGCTCCCCTGCAAGCCAGCACACTTCCTGCCCAAAGACAATGCTCTCACTTTCACAGCTTTCTTTCAACCCATCCTAACCATGTCTTTCGTAGTCCAGACATTTCATGCAAGCTTCGCTGACGACATCGCTGATATTTGCTTTTAGCAAAGTCAGGCAAAATGAATGAATGAATGCATCCTTCAGGCAGTAGGCAATGCTTTTATAAATGCTGCTTTTATAAATGCTTTGGACTGGAGTCACCAGATGACAAGAAAAAAAAAAAAAACATCATGACGATAATCCGCTAATGAATAACATTTATTTTTGAGGCAGTGTCTTCTGCACTGTTAAAAGGGGGAGAAAAATGAAGTTTCAAGATGTTTCATGAATCAGTTGTTGTATTTTTTGGACTCCTCTGGTTGGTTTATTTAATGGAAAGTCAGTGCGCTTTCAGCTCTATGTTGAACAGAGAGTGCCATCTAGAGGAGTTCAAAAAACAAGCTGGTTCATGAAGCATCTTGAAGTTTAATTTTATCATCACTGCTTTTTACACTTGAAACTGCACCCAACCTTTATCCATTTTCAGGTTGCAAGGAGTTTGGGCCCATCCGACTTGGCTTTTGGACTTAAGAGGCTCGGTGGACCTTTGTATTGAAGGAGAAACAAAAACAACATTCCATAATTACACATCCAGCTTAGGGACATTTGGGTTTTCCAATAAATCTCCACCAACTGTGTGGAAGGGAAGGCGCATGAGGGCAAATGTTTCACAAAAAGGCTGCAGCTGCCCAGGGAAGGAAATACATTGTTGATCCAAGAAAAGACTCGAATTTGCCATAGCTTGGGACAAGAAATTATACATGGGTCAATAATTCACCGCATCTCATTCCCGTGCTGTCGTTTTATCACTCGCATTACTCTTTTGGGCTGTACTCATCACCCTCATTTTCCAACTTTGGCAGATGACTCAGATAAGCAGGCCCAGCTCAGTAAAATTGAGAATGAATTTTGGACGAGCACTCATGTTGGCAGAAAGACTTCTTGAGGCAAGCTCATCAAATGAGGATGTGTGCAAAGGTAAAGCGTACTCATCTGAATGTTTGTAGCGGTTTTTTTTCCTCTTAATGGAAAAACAAAATGCACAAATGGCTCAATTATGATTATTTTTATTTTAAACAAGCTGTATTGAGACGGGCAAAGTACACAAATACACTCACAGGGAAATATTTTTCAAAACTTAAGGGCGATGACTTCACTTTGAAACGTATGAAGGCTGCAAAGTTTGCCACAGGAAAGGCAGTCAGAGTAGAATGAGTCAATGTTTGAGTCAAAATCCAAAACAGGCAAGACTGATTCAACTGTCACTTTGAATGAACGTTTCTTCTAAACAAATAAGGCAAGAGCAAGATGACCATTTTTCAACGTTTCATCGTTTTTGGTTTGTTTGAGCCCAAGGCAATAGACACGTAGTTCCAAAGGTGGCCAGCAGATGGCAGAGCACCTTTGGTCTTCGGGGAAATGGGGAAAGAAAAGGAGGGATGGAAAGAGGTCTTTTTGTGTGCGTTCTACTCTCCCGGGTGACTGATCTCCCTTAGTGGTGTGATTGTGAGAACACACTCGTGGGATGTGTTCTCTCACTGCAGGCGTCAGACTGCTGCGAGATCAGATTATTTGTGGGGGTGAGGAGGTTGCAGTCTTCTGGGTGTGCAATTGTGCGCGTCTGTGCATTTACATTCTGCTCAGTGTGTGTGCTTCTCAACTGAGGATCGCACCGTTCTCCTGAAACACAATACCGCACAGAAGTTGTTGTTGTTGGGTTTTTTTATTTTTTTATTTAAACACTGCACTCCATGTGGTCAAATTCAGGAGCAAAAACTTGTTGTTGTTGTTGTTGTTTTTTTTTTTTTTTAATTTAAACACTGCTCTCCATGTGGTCAAACTCAGGAGCAAAAAGAGTGCACAGAAACATCACGACTTGTTTACTGTCACATCACGCGGCCCTTTAGTTTGATCGTAGTGAGAAAACGTTTTCCTGAACAGGTCCGTTTTGAAAGAACGGAAGGCTGAAAGAAAAAAAAAACCTGTGATGCATTGCATTTTCAGTCTGCTTTAAACACAGGCTGCGCCTTTGAAAGTCAATACTCCATTTCAGTTTAAAGGGCTACTTGTTAGTTCTTGAATTTAATATGAAAAGCCGAGCTCCGAATCAATGGACCCCACGCAGTATAAATTCATTTGCAACACAACCAACTACATTTATAGGCCTATCTTAGATTTAGAGCTGCGATGGTTTAGTAGCAGGCTAAGATGCCTTATACTGTTGGAGGATTTTTGTTGACTTGGATGACGGATGCGAAACTGGCCTTTGATTTTACCTGTTAAATTTTCTACAGTTTGCGTTGCAAACAACATGCAAGGACAAATGCAAGTCCTCATCATTTGCAAGCTTTTGACAGAGTGTTTGTGTCGAGTGTGTTTGGACAGGGAGATGATTTTATTCAACAACAAAACAAAAAAAAAAAACAAACACAAGCAGATAATAAGAGTTAGCCGGCGTGATAAGCCATAATATCTTGTAAACTGGCAGCAGGGACAGTTAAAGCTGGTCTTATGCTAATATTATTACAAGCCACTCCCGGCAAGCCGGAACGCAGAAATGCCTCCAAACGCGCATTCGGCCACGTCCCGCAGATGGAAGTCTCAAGTCGTAACGTTCAAGTCTGAAGCCGTTCCCAAGTCAGTTTGACTTGGGCGAGTCCAGTCCCGTCCTGTGATGAGTCAGGTCACAGGCTAAGCAGCAGTTTGTGCTCTTCATCAAGATTCTGTCTTAGTCAAGGTGGTCAAATAAAGACAGTCACCAATGTATCTTATGTGCTCGGTGAATTATATTCGAGAGTAATTCAACATTTGATGAACATTCATTTTAAACAGTGTTATTCTCCTGGACAACAAATGTAGAATGAAATAAAATAACACTGTGAACTACTGAGAAATGGACCAAATAGGAATAATAAAAAAACGCTTATAATGTAAACATAAAAATGTACCTCAGACGTTAGCGTCATTGCTACTTTCAAATGTGACACGATAACACAGGCTGCGCCTTTGAAAGTCAATACTCCATTTCAGTTTAAAGGGCTACTTGTTAGTTCTTGAATTTAATATGAAAAGCCGAGCTCCGAATCAATGGACCCCACGCAGTATAAATTCATTTGCAACACAACCAACTACATTTATAGGCCTATCTTAGATTTAGAGCTGCGATGGTTTAGTAGCAGGCTAAGATGCCTTATACTGTTGGAGGATTTTTGTTGACTTGGATGACGGATGCGAAACTGGCCTTTGATTTTACCTGTTAAATTTTCTACAGTTTGCGTTGCAAACAACATGCAAGGACAAATGCAAGTCCTCATCATTTGCAAGCTTTTGACAGAGTGTTTGTGTCGAGTGTGTTTGGACAGGGAGATGATTTTATTCAACAACAAAACAAAAAAAAAAAAACAAACACAAGCAGATAATAAGAGTTAGCCGGCGTGATAAGCCATAATATCTTGTAAACTGGCAGCAGGGACAGTTAAAGCTGGTCTTATGCTAATATTATTACAAGCCACTCCCGGCAAGCCGGAACGCAGAAATGCCTCCAAACGCGCATTCGGCCACGTCCCGCAGATGGAAGTCTCAAGTCGTAACGTTCAAGTCTGAAGCCGTTCCCAAGTCAGTTTGACTTGGGCGAGTCCAGTCCCGTCCTGTGATGAGTCAGGTCACAGGCTAAGCAGCAGTTTGTGCTCTTCATCAAGATTCTGTCTTAGTCAAGGTGGTCAAATAAAGACAGTCACCAATGTATCTTATGTGCTCGGTGAATTATATTCGAGAGTAATTCAACATTTGATGAACATTCATTTTAAACAGTGTTATTCTCCTGGACAACAAATGTAGAATGAAATAAAATAACACTGTGAACTACTGAGAAATGAACCAAATAGGAACAATAAAAAACGTCTCCCTGTGCCAATGAAAGGTTAGCTGGAGGCTCGCGTCTGGACTTAGGAAAAAGCCTGAGGAAAATGTCATTAGAGCTGGAGAGGGGGAGGGGGTGAGGGGGGAGACAATCGAAATTAGTCATTGAAATTCAATCAGGTCGGCTTTGAAGATCGAGTGCGTGGGTGCGCGTGGGCGGCCGCAAACCAATAATCGCAGAGTTTACAAGTCATGTCTGTAGAACAAATTGCTTTTCTCCATACGAGTGTCAAATGTTTTGTTCGGTCCGCTTTGCCTTGGTAAAAATCAAATCAAAGTGACGACACTCAACCATTTCGGCAGCAAACCTCGTGATAAAACTTGGCCACGAATACCACAAAGAGATCGTCTTTATATTAAATGTATGACATATCACGAAAGAGATCATCACACGGTTTCAACTCTTCACCTCTTTGTATTTTTTTTCCTCATGATGTGTAATTTGCTTGCTGTTATGGGTTGTCATTGTGCAGTGAAACGTGACCGTTGAGCGTACGGTGAGGCCCCGCACGACACTTCACAGCAAGTCTGAGGCGAAAACGCTCTCGAAATCGCAACTTAAGTCCTTACTCTAATGAGTCTAAATGAGTCGATGGCCAAATCCGAGGCGGTGTCTCACAAACTTCAGCGTTGTGAAGTAGCGTGCACTCGTTTCGATTAATTTTATGATTTAAAAAAAAAAAAAAAGGCGCGACGCAGAGCATTAACATGCTAGGCTCTGTTCTGTGCTCTTGGTTCTAGTCGCAGCGACGCGTCACGTTTCACCTGCCGGACGGCTCCCAGGAGAGCTGCAGTGACAGCGGTCTGGGGGAGCACGAGCCCGTAGGCAGTGGCGCCCTCCTCACACAACCTCTCCCTCTGGTGCAGGCGCAAGACGACCTCTACGAGCAGGCCTCCCCCGACAAGAGAACCGAAGCAGACGGCAACTCCGATCCCAACTCCGGTACAGAATCATGACACTGTTAACAACCCTCCATTTCAAATTTCATTTCCTTTTCAATTTCCCCGTCAGGGGTGGCACGGTGGTTAATGATTTGCACGTCTGCCTTACGGTGCAGAGGTGCGGGGTTTGAGTTGTGTGGAGTTGGCATGTTCTTCCCGTGCCTGGGTGGGTTTTCTGCGGGTACTCTGCTTTCCTCCGGAATCGAACCCTGCATCTCGGCACTGTGTGTGTGTGTGTGTGTGTGTGTGTGTGTGTGTGTGTGTGTGTGTGTGTGTGTGTGTGTGTGCGTGTGTGTGTGTTATACTGTAGTTGTAACGGGTACGAGATGCACTTCTTGTTAATGAGAGGATTGAAAAGATTTGGCAAGCAAGGTACAATGGTCCACGCACTGAGTAGTTTCCACCCACCTCCATTTCCATCCCCTCGCCCCCGCTTTAGTGTACCCATAAATACATCCATCCATTATTCACATCCATCACGACAGAAATACGGTATTTGAATCTGAAGGAAACAATCTCTCTCATTGCAAGATGCTCCCCCCCCCCCTCTCTCCTCCACTCACACAGACCCCCCTTTCCACATTCTTGTTTCTGTTATGAGACACCTTTTTGGTTTAATTGAACAACCGCATGTTCTTGGAGCAATTTTAAATATATAATGAGGTCATTTGCATGAGACTGCAGATTGGGTGACCTTTACTTTTGCCAATAATGAGTGTAAAACCTGTGGCTGTCTGTCATCAACGATGATGTGGCACGAACACCTCCCTGTGCCAATGAAAGGTTAGCTGGAGGCTCGCGTCTGGACTTAGGAAAAAGCCTGAGGAAAATGTCATTAGAGCTGGAGAGGGGGAGGGGGTGAGGGGGGAGACAATCGAAATTAGTCATTGAAATTCAATCAGGTCGGCTTTGAAGATCGAGTGCGTGGGTGCGCGTGGGCGGCCGCAAACCAATAATCGCAGAGTTTACAAGTCATGTCTGTAGAACAAATTGCTTTTCTCCATACGAGTGTCAAATGTTTTGTTCGGTCCGCTTTGCCTTGGTAAAAATCAAATCAAAGTGACGACACTCAACCATTTCGGCAGCAAACCTCGTGATAAAACTTGGCCACGAATACCACAAAGAGATCGTCTTTATATTAAATGTATGACATATCACGAAAGAGATCATCACACGGTTTCAACTCTTCACCTCTTTGTATTTTTTTCCCTCATGATGTGTAATTTGCTTGCTGTGATGGGTTGCCATTGTGCAGTGAAACGTGACCGTTTAGCATACGGTGAGGCCCCGCACGACACTTCACAGCAAGTGTGAGGCGAAAACGCTCTCGAAATCGCAACTTAAGTCCTTACTCTAATGAGTCTAAATGAGTCGATGGCCAAATCCGAGGCGGTGTCTCACAAACTTCAGCGTTGTGAAGTAGCGTGCACTCGTTTCGATTAATTTTATGATTTAAAAAAAAAAAGGCGCGACGCAGAGCATTAACATGCTAGGCTCTGTTCTGTGCTCTTGGTTCTAGTCGCAGCGACGCGTCACGTTTCACCTGCCGGACGGCTCCCAGGAGAGCTGCAGTGACAGCGGTCTGGGGGAGCACGAGCCCGTAGGCAGAGGCGCCCTCCTCACACAACCTCTCCCTCTGGTGCAGGCGCAAGACGACCTCTACGAGCAGGCCTCCCCCGACAAGAGAACCGAAGCAGACGGCAACTCCGATCCCAACTCCGGTGAGTTTGGTCATTTTGTTTTTTCATCTTTCAAAAAAAGTCAATCATGAAACACCTCAGATAAGAGCGCTTCACGCGGCGGTGAAAGAATGACGTCGTTAAGAAAAACAAGTGATCAAATATCATTTCATTTGGAGTCATCCAGCTGCTCAAGTGAGTTTCTCGTGTATACATGAGCAGGTCATTCATTTCTCGGTTAATCATCCAGACATGTTGGCGCTTCCCAAGAGCAAACCTGGGCCTCCCGAAGGCTCTTCACCTATTTGTGAAACTCATTGGATTTATTTAGAGATGATTTCCCAGTTGGAAGTCTTGCTGCTCTCAAGATGTTAACGTGCCACTATTTCTGGTTGGGGATGTACATCGCCGACCCACTTTTCTCATTTTATCATGAAGTGGCAAGCGCACCGCCCCGAGGTCGGCGCCAGGTTGGGTTTCGAGGGCGGACCAGCCGGCGCCACATAAATACGGGTAGCAAGAGAAAAACGCCGGGTGATCTCTGTGACAGAATCGCAGCCGATCTTTTCGCAGCTGACAGATGAACGAAAGCGAGCGCCGCGTTGGCCTAATTGACTCAGAGTGTTTTTGAAGAGTATCTGATGATTTCAAACGTGGGATCCGTCCATGGTTTCCATCGCTCGTGGTTTTTTGATGAGCGGGATAAATAGAATGTACAGAGGTTCATAATGAGTTCAGTTGTTCTGCTCGCGAGCGTGCCGCGTCTCTCTGTGAGGTGGAGACATTTTGACTCGTTGTCGTGTCCAAAGTTTGACGTGTGCGGCCGCTCCTCCTCCATGCAATAGATAGAACCATAGCGCGCCCCGAGTTGGTTTATGTTTCATCTGACCCACGCGGTTCGGTCTCTATGCACGCACCATTTAGGCGTTTGCACATTCAACCTGTAAAAAAAAAAAATAACGACGATCGGGATAATGTTTCCACTTTTGTGTAGGTGGCTTTTCCTCATAAGAGCTGACATTTTATGTCAGTAAATTGCAAAATATGGTGCTGGTTGCTCTTATATTTTCACAGGTTGAAGTGGACATAAGTAGAGCTGCGCATAACAGTTTTGGTGACGATTGATCACCATTGTCGGACACTAGGTGACAACAGAACGTGACAAAGCAACAATATTTGTTGACATCATTTTTGCATAATGACATTTTATATCAGCGCCAATGTTCAACCCTTCATGCAGAATACACGCATCTCACATTTTCAAAACTGACCTCTCAGTCAGGCACCGAATGAATAGAAACTCTTGTTGACTCCCTCCCACTACAAGGACATCAACAGCATCTTAAGAACAAGAAGGACACAGACGGAACTGAGCCAAGAAACTCAATAGATCACTTGGTTAATGATTCCGAGCTGGTTGAATACAAGTGCAGGTAAAAAGCTGAGTAAATGACACAATGGCCTAACACTGTGACGCTTTCAAGCTAATTGATGTCTTTGTTAACAGAATCAAGGCAGTTAGCGTTTTGTTTTTTTGTTTTTTTTTTTAAACGCCAGACATAAACAAGAAATGTCAGTCCTCCTGGAATCCCACATGACAAAGATATATCCTGCAGTGTCATAATATCGACGTGGATATATAAACAAATCCTACCAATAAAACCCCCTAAAAAAACCACAACAGACATGAATTTATTACACCAAACGTTAATCAGACAGACCTTTGCCAAGAAAATGTGCGCATGCTTGATGATCAATAAAACAGCTTAAAGCATTTTTACTCCGTCCATCGCCGCATCCGAAAAGTCATTCGGAGTTTAATGATGCCGGGATGCGAGCCAAACAAATGAGTGAATGTGGAATTTTACAGGGTTAAATGGCCACCGGATGGCAAATCGCTATTGGCGAGACACCACCAATGTTTCCACCTGGCAATCATAAACTTACTTTTCAATCAAGTCGCCACAAATTGAGTCTTGGGATGACAGAGTAAGAAAGTAGACTTTTATCCAAGTTTTTCTTGTACATTTTAAAAGTGTAACGCCGACGTGAATAGACCCGGACATTTACACTGTCACCTCCGTGTTTTTTTGTAAGAAAATGTAACAGATAGAGGAAACACTTTTTTTTTCTCAAATGCATACATAACATGGACAACATGCGGAGGCAAAATAAACCAAATAAAGAAAAAAAAACATCTTATCCCAGCCCGTAATCCAATACAGGATTCACGGTATTTCAGCAAATAAAAATTCATGGTGTTTTATGTTCTGAGGAAAACACTGCATCCATTCATCTATAATTAATCATACAGTATTTACAGTGAATCCAGAGATGAGTCAGCAGGCTGCATCTCGATCTCCACTTTAGTTAAGACGCAACAGGGGAGGAGGATGCGCCGTGCCACTTTCTTGCACGCACAGGCTACTTTTAAAGCGGAATGTCTGCACTCATGTCTCGTCTTGTAATTAAGTTTGAACATAAATAACACCCATGCGCACACCACGGTATGAAAATACGTCCGTTCATCCATCCATCCGCTCCTCACGAGAGTGGCGGGCGTGCTATCCTAGCCGTCTTCGGGCAGTAGGCGGGGGACACCCTGAACCGGTTGCCAGCCAATCGCAGGGCACACGGAGACAAACATTTACACTCACAGTCACAGCTAGGGACAATGTCGAATGTTCCATGAACCTGCCACGCGTGTTTTTGGAATGTGGGAGGAAACCCGAATACCTGGAGAAAACCCACATGGGAAGGCTGGAGCCGGAATTGAACCCTGCACCTCTGCACTGTGAGGCGGACGTGCTAACCAGTCGACGACCGCGCCGCCCTATGAAAATACAGATTACTGATATCGTCGAACTCTTGGCAGGAGGCCTCAGCAGTCGCTGTTATCGTCAAAAGTCGGTGGCGATCCTGAGATGTTGATTGTGTGTGTGTGTGTGTGTGTGTGTGTGTGTGTGTGTGTGTGTGTGTGTGTGTGTGTGTGTGCGTGTCCTAAATACCAAAGACTTGCCAGACTCACGACATAAAAGACTTTAAAGAAAGACTACATTGAGCATTTGTTATGATGGGAGAAGTAGTGAAGCGGAGCGGTGAGAGGGTAACTACTCACCTAGCCTGTATTGCTGCGCTCCCACTGATTATTACAATTTCCATATTGCAGTAAGCGGTGAAGTGAAACCACTTGAGGATGAGTGACGCTAACATTTCAAAATACTTGCATGAGATATGCGCAGAGACAACGAGGTGACCGAAACGGTGCAGTGGGAGAGTGGCTATAAGTGGTCAAGTTGGGTGGTCAAGTAGCATCTTGCTAGCCATGAGAAGCCGATAATGCGCTTGTTTGAAAAGGGTGTTTGTTGAAAAAAAAAACATGCAACCACAATGGCCACTCGTGACATGAACGGTTCAGACCCATCACGACAAGTCATGTGGCATCAGATTTACGACAGTAGTTACCTGGAAAACATGCACGGAATGTCTCTCTCTGGGAGAAGAGATGTGATGGTCGACAGTGAACAGAAACTAAATTTGTGAAGCAGAAAAATCTGCATTTCATAATTCAGTTTTCGCAAAATACCACGAATCAGTTTATGAGAATCATTTGTTTTTCATCGCGCAAATGTTTGAAATGCAAGCTGGACACATTGCTTCTTTTTCTTTTTTTTTTTTTGCTCCTCTACTTGCTCACTTGTACCTCTCGTTCGGGTCCAAGGTTTCAAACTTGGAGCTGTTGAATGCTTTGATTTTTTTACTCAAGTCAGCTTGCACTCAACACTTTTCATGTGGCCAAATTTCTCTTTGCAATGCATGCGGCATACAAATGTTACTTGGGCGTCATTAACGGACCAAAAAGCTGCATTTTGTGATTGTACTCTTTGCAATTCACAAGATAGTTTAACGAGGCCATGTTTTTTTTTTTTTGGTTATTTGTTTGTTTTTTTTATGTAAATGCATTCCAAAAACATGATAGCAGACGCAAAGGCTGATCTTTTCAGCAGTTTTTTTTTTTTCTTGCGTATAGCTGGCCAGTGAGTCGGACATTTGAATTAAGTCGTGGCAATGGTAGTGAACAGACACAAAAGAGCTAGACCCTTGCTTATTCACAGTTTCGAATTCACACATTCCACTATTCCCAGATTGAAACTTGGCAAAAAAAAGAGTTTATTTATTTCATCCATCCATCCATTTTCTAATCTGCTGATCATCAGGGGGGTGGTGGGCGTGCTGGAGCCTATCCCAGCCGTCTTCGGCCAGTAGGCGGGGTCGACCCCAACTTGTCGCCAGCCAATCGCACGACACACAGAGACAAACAACCATTTGCCGCTCACAATCAAAATCACTCGAGGGACAATTTGGAGTGTCCCATCAACCTGTCAGAAATCGGACTACCCGGAGAAAACCCACACAGGCCGGAGCCAGAACCCAACCCTGCACCGCTGCACTGCGAGGCGGACGTGCTAACCAGTCGCCCACCATGTCGACCAGTTTATTTATTTATTTATTTGATACCTATTTTATTTAATCTTCATTGCAAAAATACTTTCTGTAGTGGGGATCCCGAACCGCTGGGGTGCAAACTTGTATTCTGCCCCAAACAATTTGGTACTGGACTGCAGCAAAAGTTTTTTCTCCCACCAACGGTCCAACACCGAGCGGTCGGTGTGGCGGGCCTTTTAACAGAAAAAGCTCATGATGACCAACAAGTGCGACGCTGGAGGACAAGCCCCTCCAATGCCACCAATAAAAGGACAAGTGAAAAAGAGAAACACTACTTGGAGCTGTCTCCATAATAGTTAAGGTATTTATTGTCCTTATTTTTTATTTTATTCTTTTCGAGACAACAAATGCATTAACATGCAACCAAAGTTCCATCCCAACGACCAAATCACAGACCTCTCAGCAGCCAAATTGGATTTGTGATTGACATTATGGGTGGCTAGAAGAGATTTGCAACACCCAAGCCTCTGTTGGCTCGCGACAGGAAATACGGCCTCAGGAACAGCGGCGTTCGTGACAACAGCTCAGCGGAACATCGTAAAACTGGGTGGTCATGTTGTCGTTTGACTGATTGTTATCAACCCCCCCCCCCAAAAAAAAAACAACATTGCTGTCCAACCAAAACTGCAAAATGAGCTTTCCTGTCATTGTCACTGTAAAATACAGTCCAATAAAATGTAGTATTTAATCCTAATTGTTGATTTACAAGTGAAATGTGAAAGGTGCAATGGAATTATTTGGAGAGTATGTGGTTAAAAAAAAAAAAAAAAAACTGAATAAAACCCCCCCCCCTCCCCACTCATACAGGGAAGCGGCTTGAAATCCACTTCAATGTTTCTTTTTAGAATGTTGTTTCAGTAAATGGGATCATACTGATTTTGGGATACTCGTTGAGACAAAAGTGTCGACACGTCTGAAATTCTGAACTCCTTCCCAGCAGCCATGTTGTTATTGTAGTTCACACGTCTTTTGACAATCGAGGATGAACAAAAACAGGCTGTCACTTTGGCAGCCATGCGACCCCATGCAGCAAAATTACTGTACGAGTGTAGGACTGATACTTTTTGGAGGATTCATATTTATAGTGAAAGACAATTCAAGAACAGCCGACCATTAAAAAAAAAAAAAAAAAAAAAAAAAAACAAACATTGGGGATTTTTGTTTTTGTTTTTGTTTTGTTTTTTTGCTTGTATAATTTTTCCATTTTTCCTATTTTGCCATCAGATTTTCCTTTCAGAAAAGAAAATGAATATAATTATTTTAATTTTGGAAGGTATCATTTTGGCAGAATCAATGTCCAAACTCCTTACGAACCGCGCCACGTGTACAGAGGATCAGAGCGGGACCGTGGCCAGAGTTCGCTCAGGCCCTCACCCGAGCCCGTGGAGGGGCGGCACGGATTCATATATCGGGAAGCGGGGTTCATCTCTCCTCGCTATTGGAAAAGCCGGCCTCTGTAAATATGTTGCCCTCGGATACAATGGGCTTTAAAGGATTTCTGTCTCCAAAGAGAAATTAGACAGGTGCTTGAGAAGTGAACTAAATGGAAATGCTTGCTGGAGCATGCAGGGGAAGCGGGGTGCTGCTGTCAAGCAGTAAACATCGTCTCAAACTCGCCTCAGTCATTATCGCCGGAGTCAGTGCCAACAGCTTGGGTGAGCAGACGGGGGCCTGATGAAGAGCATCCTCGAAGATGATTAGTCACAGTAAGGAGAAGAACGTTCCCAGGAATGTGGAATTACAGTCTTTGGTCCCTGCTAAAGTTGCAAAACATAACGATCAGCCAGTACTAAATCGTCATTTCATCAGTTGCAATGAACAATTTTAGACTTTAACTGTAGACTCTAAATTGAGGCGATAATAGATAGATAGATATTTTTGAGCAAACAATCACTGTGAATATAATCTGCATTTTCTAGTAAATTCTGAACAGATTGTCATTCGCTCTTCATCCACTGCAAATAGAATCAACAACAATAGTTTGTGTTGGGCAAAGAACCGAATTGCATTGTTTGCGCAAGATGATCACATTCTCGCGATGCTGATGTGTTTGGGATTGGACAAAAGTGGCCATCAGGAGAAAGCATCTTTTTTGCTTCACGGGTCATAGATCGGACTGTTATCCGTGTAGCAGTGGAAGGAAATAGCATGTTTTACCAGGATGGAACCCGGTGGCAGCAAATAACAGGAAAACAGCAGGGGCCCCAAAATAGAACCCTGTGGATCACCATACAATAAAATTGAGAAGTGCTGGTACTCCATACTGGTGCGTACCGGTGCACAGTCTCCTTAAATTTGTGGGGAGTGTTGTACTCAAGACCGCACAATTCAGAGCAGTTTTTCTCTTTATTTGCAATTTTCTTTAAAAACATTTGACAGCCAAAACAGTGATTGCATTGTGTTTTTTTTTTTTTTTTTTTTTTTTCAAAGCACGGCATGCATAGCGTTTCCAATCTAAACACTTTTCTTGGAAGTCGAGTTCGAGATAGCAAGGAGACCTTGAAATGTGGTCCCACTCGGACAAGTACAGTCTCGAGTGTTACAACACAAAACTTTGTGGTACCACAATTCATGCTAGATTAATGTTGAACATTTATTGTCGCGGCAAAGCAAGAAATCCAAAGGGTGTGCATGGGAAACAAGACTGTATCTTATCTGGGTAACCAAAGTTCCATTTACGCTGGGCTCCTTCCACTTGTCAAAGTTGTTTTTATTTGCAAAGAACTATATTGCTTCCTACATTATCCTTCACGCCGATGAATTTATCTCAGCGGCGCAGACGCTGCGGTACAAAATAATCCTCTGTTATTCGTTTGCAGACCATTTCAAAAGTGGTGATCAAGAAAAAGAGCAGAGAAGCTGAACCGCGTGCTTGCGTGCGTTCACTGATGCTAATCTGCGACTATTTCGGTTGCAGCACCCCACCCAGAATTTGTTGTAGGAACTGTGCTTCAAAATGAGTTCATTCAAAAGATGAATTTTGCGGATGGTTCATTCGTCCATCCGTTTTCCGAGCATCTTATCCTTTCGAGGGTCGCGGGGCGTACCGGAGCCGATCCCAGCCGTCTTCGGGCGGAAGGCGGGGGACACCCTCATCTGGTCACCAGCCAATCGCGGGGCACACAGAGACAAAAATCACACCTCGGGACAATTTGGAGTGCACAATTATCCTTGCAAATGTGGTTCATTTCTTTGAAAATAATATACTGGCAATAGCGTGGGACAACCGATGGGGCGTTTTGATTTTACAAAAGCTTGGGCCATGTCTTCAACACTAGCGTGTGCTCCTTATCGAGAGTCGCGCTCTGTTAGTGCACATCGAGGGAGGAGTTCACATGGGCACCACCAATAAGAGGCCAGCAAGATCAGATCGCATTGAAAATAGATGACAGGATGACAGCTGAATTCAAGGTGAGCCGACAGGGCATCGAGTAATCACTCAGTGAGTAGAATGCAGACTGATCCTGTAAGTGATAGAAGGGAAAAGGTCACTCGCAGAGCGGAGCACATTTGAGGGGAGAAAAGGTTGTAAAATGCTAAAAGCTTTTTCAGACAGTAGCAACGTGAATCTCCATGATGTCGTTGGGCACGCTTGCTTTGATATCGCGTAGGGTGGAGATTTGAAAACACGGGAAAAGGGACTTGGAATTTACATACGACAGCATATAGTCCTCAACATGTTTTTTTTTTTTTTTGCGGAGCAGTTTTGCAATTGGAGCATTGGAGTAGCGACTTTCCAACTTTGTGGAGCATTTTTGTTGCCTGCAGGTTGATACTAGGAAACTGAAGCAAGAATTTTATTAAACAACGCAAATATGACAATATAATGAATGAACCATTGGTTTTCTTTTTTTTTTCTTTTTTAGCTAACTGCTTCTGCGTAAATGGCACACGGCTTCCCTCGAACTCCCAAATACCTGCATAGATGACGTGGGCCGAGCAAAGAGTTTGAGTCTCAATTTTGCTATTCAGTGTGTATTAATGAGGTGCAAAATATTCTTTGTGACGCATCTTATTTCGAGCCTTGCGGTATTGTGACCCGTTGTTGATTATCCTGCGGCCGCCACCCGTCCCTGCTTTTTTTGGGGTCCACTACCATGACGCCCACATGACACTCGGTATAAGGAGAAATTTCAGATATGGAGAAGTTTGAAGAAAATGAGGTCTCGCGGCGGAGGTTTTTTCGCATGGAGCCCCAAGAGCGATTGCAGGATCGGTCATGGTGAAAGTGGAAGACGTTATCATTGAAGTGAAAGTGACAGCCATCAACATGTTGATAGTTCTTACGAGGCAGTGAGTCAGACGCAAAAGGCGAATAGTTCATAGAACGATGAAGATTGCGCACTGAGTAGAGCGCCTGTTGCCAAGGACACAAAATGCCTCATATGTGTGCTGCAGTGGGCCAGCCATAAGAAGAATTCTAATGCCCCGGTGGAGTTGGAATCGTCTCGCACTTTGGCACCTCAAGATAAGTAACGCAGCTGGCTTCTCTTGAGGCTTTAAGGCAGGGGTGTCAAACTCATTTCACATTGTGGGCCACATACGGACTCGGGAGATGTCAAGTGGGCCGAACCATTAATATTATACCATACTGTGCTATGAATCACCAAAATATCATCTCTTTCCTTTGTTTTGGTCTCAAGAAACATTGATTGGCGCTTTTATATCATTTGCTGCGTTGGGTCTATCTCAGTGAGAGACTGAGACTGCTGTTTTCTTCCCTGATCAAAACAGTGTGCCCCCCTAGTGGATAATCCACGAATTGCATTTTATTTAAAATATTCATTCTGTGTCTTTAATGCATTTTTTCCCACTTTTAAATGATCCCGCGGGCCGGATCGAACCTCCTTGGGGGCCGGTTCCGGCCCGCGGGCCGTATGTTTGACACCCCTGCTTTAAGGCAAACCTGTATTTTATTTATTTTTTTTTTACCAGCGGTCCATCAAGAACACCCACTCTGTCATTTGTGTCTATGCCTTTGACTGTAGGACGTGTGCAGTTTCTTCTCATTACAGGTAGACAAAAACCATGAACCGCTTTCAGACCTTTGGGCTGGAAAAATTTAATTTGCTGACATTTGACTATCTTTCGTTTTCCAATGCATTCCATTGGACGGGCAGTTGATGGACATTTTTCCGTCATCGTCGTCGCAGAAATGCCTGAAGCGGTGAAGTGGTAGATGAGCTGCAACAGTCTCCTCCGCGGGTCCCTCTATGTTCAATCCCATGAGTCAATTATTTTCTTTTGCCCTCATGTAAATTCTCCGGCCGCTATTTTCGCACATGCGCTAAGCATAAAAACCGACACATCTTGATTTTCCCGCCGTGGGAAATGTATTTTACCATGCGTGGGGAGTTGGCCATTCGGCGCACCTTACTGACTTTGGCGACTGAAAGTAGACTCGACTTTAGATGAGCTCAGAGCAGGTCTAAGTTGTGGCGCAGGTGGCCTAAGACGATTTTGATGAATTCGATCGAGGTGCAGCCAGACACATCATGTGCTCCGTTGGAATGTGTGGTGGATATCACGTCACTCCATCTCATTTATAGACATAACAGTGTACATTAAACCCTCAGGGTAATTCATTTGTGTTCACTCCCATAACGGTGCCAACACCCTTTTATCACTGTGCTCGTCTACGAAAATACCAAAAGAATGACGTGCACAGTTGCGCTCAGCGCTAGAATTGCAAAAATAGGGTCCTCTGTCTGTGCGTCACTTCTCGAACCACCTGCGATTTTGCTACTTGATACTTTGGTCTTGCGTGAGTTCCAAATTCAAACTTTGGCACATGACCTTGTTGAACAACAAAAAACAGAATCGTTTCTTTTTTATTGTTCTGATTGGTTTTTAGTGAAAAAAAATACACTTGTATAATATTTTGTAAAATGTATGGGAAGGGTTTGGACATTCACATTCATGTATGACTCGATGTGGCAGAGGTTTGAAATGAATAGACAAAGACGTACATTGTGTCCTGTTCAAATGTTCATTGAGTATTTCTTGCACATCCTTTTCTTTTCCCAATCTTTCTGCCATCATGGCAAGATATCGTTTGGAACAGTTTGCGCTTGACTCACTTCTTATACTATCTTGTTATCTTATGTGGTGATGGGATGGAAGGTCAGTGCTATACTGCACAACAACTGAATCCCCTTCAATAAAAAGACCTCCACCTTACAACAATAATAATAATGATAATGGTTAATAATAATCATCATACTTATACAGTATACACATGTGCCAAATGCGCTTTGTTGCCTTTTTGACATTCTTATTGAAGTGCTTGGTTTGGTGTGTACATGTGGTGGGGGTGGGACGGCTATTCGCTGTACCCCCTAATGTGTCCTTCTTGAACCCTAAAATCACGAGCTAATCCCTGAAAATGCCATCCGGATCTTGACAACTCACCGGTTGCCTCCCGGTGCGGAATTTGCCACCAGGTGAGAGAGATTGCCTTTAATCTTCTCCCATTACCACCTCCAATTTTGCATGCTAGACACTTATGAACCAGATCAAGTGTTTAAACACTCTAACGCCTGCTTCACAGGGGGCAATCCTCAAACGGCTGAATACAAACTTTTCTTTTACTTTCAAAAGTCAGCATTTTTTTTTTTCTTTTCATTAAAAAAAAAAAATCAGAACAGTAGATGATCCTCTGGACATGTTAGTGTAAAAGATAACTGTGCTTGATGGCATCTCAATCCTGGCACAAAAAAAAAAAAAAAAGAAAGAAAAAAATATGAAATAAACAAAGCATTACAAAGAATGCAGCCGAAAAAAAAATTCAGCTTTGATAATGATTAAAATAAATAATACGCAACATTAATAATGCATGTCTCCCAATTTTCTTATTCCTGTCATTATTTTTCACCATTATGAATGAAAAAAGGTTGTACCTTTTGAGGTTTCTATATGTTTCGATTCATTTGTCAAAGAAGATTTTGTTTTTCCACGGTCAGACTTTAATGTCTCGATTGCAAGCACCCTGATTCAAAGTTATCTGCGTGCCATCTTTCAGTGAGCTGCGGACAAGATTCCACCCAGTCTACAAATTCCTGTTGGAAAACTTGAAAACGGACATCATTGGCAGTAAACAGTCAGTGTTGGGCACTGCCATTCGGGCCGAATCAGAATGTGACTGAAATGAGCTTTAAATCAAAACATTTGTCAGCGTTTGAAATGGCACTAAAAAAAAAAATGGTGTGTTAAATTGATGACATTTGATTTCATGAAGGGGTTGCACGAAATATAATCATCTGGATCATGTTCTAAGTCGACTCCATGTCGACTTAACACACATATTTATTTCATGCAGCTGCTTGACAAAATCAAATTGAGTAAATTCAACAAAAACCTTTTTCAATGAGCAGTGGCCCCCCAAAAAAATCACGCAGTGTATAAAAAAAAAAAGTGTTGAATTGACCCAGTTTTATTTCATCAATGGGTTGCACAAAATAAAATCATCTGGATCCAGATAAAATTTTGAAACAGATTATTTGACAATCACTCACTGTTCGGCGGACCTCCGCCTCCAGCTCAAAATCAGCTGAGAAAGGCTTCAGCTCCCCCGCAATCCTAAAATGAGGAAAAGCCATTTTGGACCATCCAACCAGTGTCTATTTTACGATGAAGTCGGACGGTGTGCGGGTAAAGAGTTCAAAGACCCCTCAGCCCTGACATGGCATTGACATCCTGTATCCTATGAAGCGGCTTTAATACGGAACACGTTGGTATTGTGTGAACAGGTGATTGATGAGACAAGTTGCCAGCGCTTTGTGGCATTCTGATGTCTTCATGAAAGATCGGCGACGTGACATGTAAAGAGCCAAAAGCGACGGCTTCATCAAACGCGAGCGTCACAAGTTAGTTGGCCGCACTCGCCGCGAGTTGAACAAACTCCGTCTCAAATCCTCCGATATCAATGAGCGGATGTTCACAAGAAGTTCACGTTTGAAGCCCCCAATGCATATTCCGAGCCGCATCAAAAATCGGACCAATTTCCTTTAATATAGCAACAGCTTACAGGAAAAGGAGCTCTCACACAAATCCCAAGTGTCTCAATTAATATTTATATTTGTCCATCGCCTCAAACTCTGCCTTCCAGCGTTCATTAAATTATCATGAGTTTGGGCCGAGGCTTTTCTGTGCTTCATGTAGTGCCGTGCTGTTCTGTTGTAGCGCGTGCATGAGATGTCACACGGTTGCACCGCATTGCTCAAATCCTCAAATTAACACGTTGATTGTTTTTTGATGACGTGACATGAAACGACACACAAACACGAAGCAACGGCGGCAACAAATTGGGGGAAGGCCAGTCAAACGCTTGTTTGTCTCCCCGTTTATTTTGCATCAGCCAGCGATGCGGAAAGTTGCCTTCGGCGGCCCCGAACCCCGAACACCCTAAGCGTGACATTCTGCACAATTAGTGGCTGTCCTGCGAGGTCTCCGACAGCGCGACCAGGAGGCGCGCGCTACCTTGCGCTTGTCACGGTGTTGCTCAAACGCACGGCGGCTATGGTAATTAGCATTTCTAGCCAGAAGCTCCTCACTGACGTCTCAGCCCTCCCCGCGCTGACCCGGGGAGATTGGAAAGACGCCTGGCGGCTCCCGAGAGGCTGAGCCTGTCAGGTCTGTCGCTTCTCTCGTGACACGAGAGCGAGCGGAGGTGTTTCAAATGCCAAAAGCGACACCCTCTCCAGAGCCATCGTCTGGTGCCTGAATACGTCAGCGCGTTTTGTCCCGGCCTTCTCCGAGAGACCCCGGAAGCAAAGCCGAGGCTAATTGTTCGCGATGAATTACCCCATCGCGAAGGAACCGATCCCACGAGATTAAGTGACATGGTTTCCACGTTAAATTGAGTCCCGCGTTACCTGGAAATGTACTTTTGCCGCGCGGGTTGTCACAGCAGTGGAGAGCTTTTCTAACGCGGCGCTAATTTGAATTGATTTTCAAAAAAATCCAAGTGCGTCAAGAAAAGTCACAGGAATGCGATAACATTTGTATGCAGGCATACTTGAGATCAACAAGAGTGAGTGCGCTGCCTCTCCGCCGATCTGCATAATGATATTTGTTTGCACTGTGTTTGTTCTCCCTTTGACACGAAGCTCAAAGTGATGAGATGCAAATTTCATGGTTTTTAGAATGAGAGGCTCATGCTGCGGGTTCCTCAAGTGAATACGAAGCAAAGTCATCCATGCTAAGTAGAGAAAGTATTTTTGAACGGACCTGTTGTATCCGGCTCACAGCAGATGAGGAATTTTTCAAAGTCAGACTGGAACAGGAAACAGCTTTGTACCTCTGTTCAAACTGTAACTGCGCTTAAACACTTGCTTGAATTCCAAGGCCAGGCTCAATTTCTGTATTTTATGCTCAGAGAAACCAGCGGGATGCCATTTCATAAACACGTCCATCAAAAAGTCTGATTAAAAAAAAAATGAAAACAAAAAACAAACAAAAATAAAAACACAAGAGCTGAGTACAAAAATGTCAAGGTTTCAATTTAAACTGCAATGGAAAACAATTTGATGTTCTATAAATGTTTTTTTTTTTAAAAATACATTGTGATATGGTTCAGCTTTTGAAATGTAGATTGCGGTTGACTTTGGGAAATAGTGGTTATTCGGAGACAGTCAAATCCAAACGCAAGAATTGCAAAAAAGAGAAAACGACTGTTTTGTAAGCTCATATCATCATTCAAAATGGATTCCTCTCTTATATTATGCAAGCAAATAGTGACTTTGTTTATTTCATCATGCATTCAGGCCTTTTTGAGGATATTTCCTTCTAGCCTGTTTTCTGAAAACCAATATCTCCTAATTATACCCAAATTGTATTTCAGTGTTCCCAGAGTCGAGTGCAGGAAAAAGAGCAATCGACACACATGGACCAAAGCCTCGGCACTATTATTTGAAAGAAAAGAAACATCTACAAGTCCGTGGAATCGTTTGCTGATGTTTCAGACACGACAATCCGAGCAGCCCACGCACTGAACAATGACGACAACATCTCCGTCTTTCGCTTCACGATTGAACGTCAATTTCATGAAACTATTTATTTATTGATGCGATCTATTATTTAGCGATTGTCACACTCACATTTTTGTCCCTAGTTTCTTCCTGTGACATTTCATCACGCCAGTTACATTTGATTTCCTCCAAGCCACCAAATACTAATTCTGGAGACATTGAAATGAATGCTTTCACCGCTACCATCTCAAGAGTTGTCCCACTCTTGCCTTGAGAATTCAGGGCTAGCAATTGTGCTCTTCAAAACCAATCAAGACAACAATGCTTGTTTTCCCCGATTTTATTTTATTTTATTTTTTTTTGTAAATGACTGCTTGCTGAGGAAAATGAGCCCAAGTGAACAGCGAGGCATGATGTAAGAACCGCAGCAGATGGGTTTTAGAGAAGAGAAAAAGAGTAAATCTATCCTATCGGGGGCGCCATATGCGACTCGGATAGCATCCCAACCCGTGGCGCGTAAATACGGCAGATGTTTGCTTGACGATTGCTGCACTCCAAAACAGAAACTTGAAAGTGGAAAGTCGATCGCTACAAAGCAGAAAAAAATAACATTATTGTTGTTTTTAATTTCCTCTAAGATCATGCCGATTCAAATGTTTCGTATTCCACATTATAACTCATTCAATGCCAAGGACGTTTTGACATTTTTTTTTTTTAAGAATCCAGGCATTCAATCCCAGGTACGTCTTTATGTATTTATTTTTTTTTCGACATGGTAGGGTAAAGAAGCGTCTGAAAATGGCTGGTACTGACTGTGTAATGCACTTGACTTTGGAGTCAGCCAATCCTCCATGAAGCGTCTCCAGTTGGTCCAAAATGCTGCTGCTCGCCTCTTGACTGCTACTCATAAGAGGGAGCACATCGCTCATACTCTGTCATCCCTTCACTGGCTCCCTCTACATTTTAGAGTTCTTTTGAAGATCCTATTATTTGTTTTCAAATCTTGAAATGGACTCGCCCCACCTTAGCTCTCTGAGCTTCTTTGCCCCCTACGCTCCTGCCCGGTGTCTCGGGTCTGCAAACCAGACCCTATTAGAGGTAGTGAGAACTAAGCGGAGGCTCAGAGGGGATGGAGCCGTTTCCGTCGCCGGTCCTTCTCTTTGGAATGACCTCGCGCTAAATGTTCAGCAAGCCCCCTCATTGTCTATCTTTAAACCTCATTTTTCTTCTTTGGCTTTTGACTCAACATTGGACTTGATTTTTAGATTGACTGTTTTTATGCTTTCTACTGTCTTTGTTATGAATTTATTGTTTGTTGTTGTATGAATTCTTTCTGCTCCATGTGCAGCAATTTGTCTACAGCACTTGATTGTTTTAAAGTGCTCCGTAAATACAGTTGAGTTGAGTTTTCGGGAAGGGTTTAAAGTGACCTAGGAAATGACAAGCTGTCAACAAGCAATTGTTGACAGCTCCGAGTTAAGGCCTACGACGGATGTCACAGTATCAGCGATGATGCCCCCGTGATATGACTCAGTTGGAGTTGAGGCCTTTAAAAATGGGTCGCCGTGACCTTTCCCTTGGGTACGCGAGCTGTCCGGTAGAGAAGAGCTGATGCGGCTGTTTGCACTGTGGCCATTATGCCATTTGCACCGCATATTCAGCATTCATCGCTGTTTAGTGCCAAAAGCTTTGTTAGTCACTGCTTTTTGATGATCGGGGCTGACGGGTTAAGCAATGTAGACATTAATGCTGAACAACCTCTCGTGTTGTCCCGATCGTGGCCGGCGGTATTCTTTGGCTTTTGTTTTCGAACACGAGGACGGTCATAAAACACTTTATCGGCTAGAATAAACGGGGTCAACATGCCCATAAATGGATACAGGACACTATCCGAGCTGAAGACTGCAGTACAAGAAAGAGAAAGAGACAGCTATTTTATTTCTTTGCACAGTCCCTGTGTCATTTCCACTTGGCCGGAAATAGAAATGATATTGATATTTCGTAGGGCGGATGTTGAAATATGTCTGATTGCCCTTGGGGGACTTGAGCTGCCCTTTAAATTAAGACTCGGAACAATCAAATACGATGAATTTTTATTCTTCTTAATCATGAAAAGGATGTGGGGGGAGGGGGGTTGGTGGGGTTTGTGGGGAGGCACGGCGGAGCCAGAGTTGATTAAAGTGCGGCTGAGATTCATTGAATCTGGCTCAGAGCTCAAAGGAGTGGTTTAAATAGTCGTTCATTTAACAAAATGTTACCTTCTTAATGGGTAGGTAATAAGATGGTCTTTATCTTTTATGGAAAAAAAGTGGAGTCGTCTCACAGCATGATGTATGCCTTTTAAAAGGGAGCTACTTTGAGCAAAGGCAGCGGGCTCGAAATATCATGAGAGAGATCAAACATTTGATCATGACTCCAGTCCGCCGTCACGCTTACCTGCAGGCTCAGAGTACAACCGGCAGTTGGCGGCACAATAAATTGCTTCAACTGAAACTGACTGTTTTATGCGTCTTCAAACCGAGATCGAAAGAAAACGGGATCAATGACAGTCAAGTTCACTCACACCTCACAGATGTTCTCTCCGAGGCCACGAGTGCCGTTCGTGGAATTGCATCTTAATGGACCGTAAAAACCATCAGGAACAAAAAATGCAATCCTCAATATAACCACACCGGAGCAGCTAATATTTTCCTAACCTAGACAAATAAAGGTTAATTGGAAAAAAAACAAAAAACCAAAAATAAACCAAAAATTTCTGGGGATCACGTCGTCCGTTTGGCTTGTTTACGTTGGTCGATATACATAAGCACCGTCCAACTTGGCGTGAAGATGACAAACATCACGGGGTAGCAGAACTAGTCGCTGGGTGTGAAGAGCAGCACGACACCCTTCCTGTCTGGATCTTCTGACACCCCTGTTCCACCCAGAAAAAAACTCAGTGCTTGTTCGGCACCAGGGCCCGTGCTGTGCCCGGAGCAGCTAATATTTTCCTAACCTAGACAAATAAAGGTTAATTGGAAAAAAACAAAAAAACCAAAAATAAACCCGTCACACCTACATACCACTTTTCTCACTGTCAGCAGACATCTTCGATGTGTGGATGTGAAACACGCCGCTTTCTTTCTGTGAACGTGGCTGCGGATCACGTCGTCGTCCGTTTGGCTTGTTTACGTTGGTCGTTATACATAAGCAGCGTCCAACTTGGCGTGAAGATGATAAACATCCCAGGGTAGCAGAACTAGTCGCTGGGTGTGAAGAGCGGCACGGCACCCTTCCTGTCTGGATCTTCTGATATCCCCTTTGCACCCAGAAAAAAGCCCGTGCTGTTTTTAGTTGGTGCTGAACAAGTTCTTACCAAGCGTTTTGAGATAAGAGCATGCTCGCGGAGCGAATCAGCCTCCGACGACTTAGCGAACAAAGCAATACAAATGCGCGCTGCAAACACAGCAGCCGACAGGCAAAATGCGTGCGCGTGTTTTTCAAGTGTACCGCGGTAAAATATCCAATTTGTATGCCTGCGCGGTCTATCGCCCAGAAAGTAATCGTGTAATACCCTCCTATACCACTAGGGAGCAGCAAGAGCGAGCCAATTGCCTTGTGTTTCGACCACTAGAGAAAAGCGAATTTGTGCCGCATGAATGCAGGACAACAGTGAAACAATAAATATGAAAGATTATAAAATACTTTTTTCTTTGTGCTCCTTTGATTCCAATTCAAGCTGTTACAACGTCATTCTTCAATGTTAAAAACGGTCATAGTAACAATATAACACGTTAATTGTTCTTTTTTTTCTCCACATTGTCAGCTAGTGGTGTGCCACGAGATTTTTTTCAATGAAAGAAGTGTGCCTTGGCTCAAAAAAGTTTGAAAAACACTGCTCTAAAAGACATCGATTGTCCGCTGCTCTTCTCACTCCGGCAGGTCCCGTGAATGAAAGCGATTATTGCACTGCAATCGAATCCAGTCATGAATTCAGTCGTCGGTTTGACGCGGTGCTTGAAGTGTCAGGCGGACGTGTTTACGGGTCATCTGAAGTGAAGGGTAAGAATAGCAGGGACGATTTTATGCATCTCTTGGCACACGGGACAGCCACCTTAGGCCACAAAGTATATCACATCCGGAGTAATGTCATTTAGACCTTGGCAAGCTTCTTGCGGCCCTCTCGGGGGACTCTCTCGCCTCCACAAGGCCTCTCCTCTTCTCTCCGCCTTCTGCCTCCTGTTTTCCTCCACACCTTGGCAGCATTGTTGTTCTTCCCCTCCCGCGCTTCGTTTCCTTCCCCCCCGTTTCCCACGTCTACTTCTGCAAACACCACTCGTTGTGCTTTTGGTCCTTTTTATCCTCCTCCATCGCCCCGTCGCTTTGTCCATCTCGGCTCCCGGAGCACCGGAACGCCATTGAGCGTCGTCACAAAAGCAGTGCCGTGATCCAGAAACCCCATGAACGCTGGGATTTCACCCAGAGATTATTTAAGTGCGGCGTGCCTGCCAGGCAGGGTTGTTCTCTGTAATCTCTACAGCCCAATGAATAGCGCAGGACTCGGGGAAGAAGGGATTTGCAGGAGTTTGAAGGCTGGTTGGGTTCGAGAATGGATGCAAAATGGGCTTTTGGGCATTTTCAATATTTCACTCCCGTATGGAGTTGGATTTAGGGCGTGGGGGCAATCGCGCAATGTGTTCAAGAGAAATGGAGGTTAAATCCCCGGCAGTCTGATCCCATTCTTCGTTAGCTCCGTATCCTTCGGAGGTTTGCAAAGTAATTTAATTTGAGGTAATTGTAGCGAGGATCCGTAATTAAAATAATCCAAATGCACGCCATTTATAGAAGAGGAAAATGAAATGATAATAAGGCCGCCGGCTGATTCTCCTCGTGCCCCATACATGGCTTTCCTTTCATAATCGTTCCTTTGTGAGTGCATCTAAAATCGCTTTTTTTTTTCATGTGTCGCAGGATTGAACATTGGATAAAAATAACAAACTTCAGACAAAGCCAACAATGGCACCTTTCATCTGACTACTTAGCAAACATCCCTGGCTGTCTTGGGGACTTGTATCTATTGATTCGCACCTTTTGTTTATGGCGAACGCCGCTGTTGTTTTCCCATTTGCCGTTGTGGAAAGACTTGTCCGGATGTCTCTCGGGGTGAGAGCAGAGCGTGTCCTCGCCGCAACACGGTTACCCTCTCACAGCGGCGGAGGTCTTTGACCCAATCAGTGAGTCCAGAGTGCCTGCTGAATTTTTGACATTGAGAGGGGCGCAGACAAAGCCACTCATCAAACATCAAATGATGGAGCGGATTGGAGGAAGGAGGGGTTTGCACGGGAGGTGTGGGAGGTGGGGGGGGGCTTTCCAATTGACATGCTATCCCTGCTGTGTCGGACACTGAAAGAGAAAAGATGATTGTTCTGGGCAACATATAACACGAAGAACAAGGTACGGCGTCCAGCGCCGCCTGGTCATCCCGGAAGGCTGATTCTCGCATCTGCGGCCCCATCTCAAGGTTTCTCATTTTTCCCCAGGTGGGGGGGGTTTGAGTTATTCCTTGCCCCCCTCGGGGTTAAGGTCGGAGGATGTTGTGAATACTTGTCAAGTGTGGGCATGCGAAGCCCTTCGGGACCGTTTGTGATAAAGAGCTCCATCAATAAATGTGACTTGACTTGAAATGGGTGACGGTATTTCTTATAGTTCGCCCATCTCATGTAACGGTGTGGCTCATGAAAATAAAATCATGTCATCAACAGGATCCAAGACGGATTCAGCAAGGACTGCAAAATACTAAACATTATCCTTCACAAGTATCGCAATAATGAACATTGTCATCACGAGAGAACACGGTTCGAACAGCTCAGAGAATATGGCGCGACTGTATATTTGATCAGGAGAAGACATGTCATGCATTTCAAAGACATCAGAGACAATAATGTCATCTTTTTTTCTGAGAAGTGAGGACAACTAGATATTCTTGCACCAGGCCTGATATTTGTGAAGACAAGGTAGTTTTATTTATAGCACCTTTTGCACACGAGGCAACTTCATGTGCTTCACACTAGCAAATACAAAATACCGAAAAAGCATTTACAAACGCAACAGTTTACATTTACGGAGCAAAGAGAGAAAAAAAAGTAGCTTATATGAATTTCCAGAACATACATTGAAACCATTTGTACACCTTAACAGGAAACTTAAAAAACATTTGTTACTAGGACGAAAAAAAAAATGTTAAATTGTTGTCGAAGACCTTCATCAAAGGTATGCGAAAGAAGTTTTTAACCTGGATTCATAAGCATTTACACTCATAGCTGACTTCCGTTGTGTTGGCAACTTGTTCTTGTTTGTGCAGCAGAACAGCGAACTGAAGCTTCACCGTGTTTACTTTGAACTCTGGGCTCCACTAAGTGACCCGCGTCTGCAGATCTCAGAGCTCCACTGGCTTCGTATTCTATGAGCATCTCCGTTATGCATTCAGTGATTTGCAGACCAGTCAACAGTATTTTCTTTTTTGGGGTAGATTCTAACGCTCCTCGTGTTTTATAAGACCGCATTTCTGAAACAACATACGGATGTGAGACTAAGACTTTGTACAAATTCGCAGGCATTACAAAGTGACAACTTCATAGGTTGAATGTGTATTCTGCGTTTGTACAAACTTGATTGTATGAATGCCCTTTCTGACACAACTACGCCTACAAATTCACTTGAAAGTGCATCAGAGTCCGCATTGCATCATTTTCATGTGGATTAGTGCCAACAAAATGATTCTAGCCTCTAATTAATGAATATTCATTGAAAAGAGGTGCAAAAGGTTTTCTTTTTGGGGGCAGGCAGATGTCTTGGATAAATATGGGCGATGTGGTCAAAAGGATTAGTATTGCCTGTCTCATTAACAGGAACGTGAAATGCTGTCAACGAGACTGCTTTAACCAGGAGTGTCCAAACTTTTTCGTTTGAGGGCCACTTTTAAATTCTTCAACTTTTCGAAAGACGCTGAAGTCAGTCAAGAAAGCAATTCGAGATTGTTTGTATTGTTCATCAGCTTTCTGTTGAAGGTGTTCAGGCAAATATTTTTGGGTGGCCAACAGCCCTCGACCACACAGACTTGAACCAGCTCGGCGCTCAACAGCAGCTGCATCCCATCTCCTCATTCAGGACCCGAAAAAGAACAACCCGTCATCAAGTGGCCATTTTTCAAACAGTTACTTGAGGATCATTCATGTGACGTCTTCATAAATCGCTCATGGAGCACAAAGTGCAAGAAACTATTTTTGCCACAAAAATTGAATTATCTTCATTCACTACAGTGATAAATGGCGTTATTCTTTTAATCATAAATTGTATCTTCGACTGTAGAGAAAGGTTCAACAGTATATGAACAAATGTCATTTTTATTTTTTTTTTTTCGTAATGTCGCGGGCCGCTGAAAAATGGATGGCGGGCCGCACATTGCCCCCAGGCCTGTAGTTTGGATACCTCTGGCTGAAACCAGCTCTGTTCAGCAACAGTCTTCTCAGTGATTAAAACCCACGTTCACATGCCATCTCATTTCATGAGTTTTGGCTGGTGGTAAGCGAGAGTGTTCCAAATGGAAGCAACGGAGTCCACTTTCATCCTCGTGTTTTGCAGAGAGAGAGTGCACACTGGAAAGAGTCGCGACGGCGGGACTGGCGGGGGAGAGTCCTGATTGTAGGCACAGATGTAAGGATTTATGAGTCCTCATCGCTGGCATTTACACAAGGCAGCATAATAAAAATATTCTCATTTTGGGCCCTGGGAGACCCGACGAAAGCCCATAATCCTCCAGATTAGTGTGATTGATTGTTTCCTCCAAACAGGATTTAAAATAGCAAGATAGTTACAATCTTCCGTGTGATTGACTGCCGAGCAGTCCCGGGCGTACGCCGCCGCTCGCTCAAAGTCAGCCGGGGGAGACGCCAGCTCGCCCCCGTGATACTGAACGGGGATAAGGAGGAGGAAAGAAATGAATAGATTTGAAGGAGCTGCAATTTTACGCGCCGAGATTATTTGGTTATGTCGTGACTCATAAAGTGCAGGTCAGTTAACAATATTTTTGTTTTGTTTTGTTTTTTTTACCCCTCAGTGTCCTTGAGCTGGTTTCGTTTTCATTGCTTCATATTTATGTTTCAGCAGATGTTTTCCGTTCTTCATACTAACCCCCCTCCCCCCCTCACACACACACACACACACACACACACACACACACGACCTCGGCCTCTTTGAAAAAGAAATGGAAGCGGAGGAACCTTGTGGGCAGCGTGTGAAATGACCTCGACAAGTGCACATCTTGTATCACAGCACATTTGATTTTCTCAGTTTGAGATTTCAAAGGTATCACCTGCCGTAATTGCCTGACTCAGGAATCTATAAATCATTGCTGTGTAAGGTCATCTTGGAATTTCTTTCCTTAATGTTAGCATTTATTTTCCTAGCATGCTCTCTTTTTCGCATTTAATCTCGCCGGGTCATTTGAAAGATTAATTGCTGCCATCTTCAAAAACAACCAATTACTTGCACGTGTCCTGACATTAAACGTAAGCACCAGCGGACACATCAATACAAATGCGGGGGGGTAAAAAAAAAAAAAAAAACTACCTTGCAGATGAAGCTATCACTGTGGTGCCCTTTCCAAATCAATCAAGTGTTAACCCTACAAAGCGGACCTGTTTTTCATGCAAAGAAGTTCATTTTAACAGCAAGTCCGGACTACAATTGGTGCTTATCCACCCATCCATTATCTGAACCACGTACCCTCATGAAAATTAAACTAAATGACTCTGGTGACATTTCCTCATCTTTTCATTTCGAGGAACGCTGTTTCCCCAGCAGCAGTGGTTAATTACTAAAATCACATGAATGCAGTGACAAAAAAAAAGTCCAATGCGAAATTTGAACTCCCACCCACATTCAGCAAATTAATTCGGACACATATTGAAACAAATGGCGAGCCCCTTCGCACCCTCGCTTCCTGATAGTTCAGATTTTTGATTGATTGAAATGCTGACTTGTTTTTTTTTTCTTCTTCTGTATAGCTAGATGCATTGTTTTTGGAAAACTTTTGAAATGTATGGATGAGCAATTTGCTGTCTCATACTGTCCTTGACCAATCTTCTCAGCTCTTTCTCCCTTCACTCAATCGGTCGTTCCTCCTGGTCGCCCAGGCAAAAAATTGTGGTTTGTCAAGATGGAATTCTAGTACAAAGATAGCGTTTGGGTATCACGCCCTGCAGTGTGAAGCCTTTATTGATCTCGTTCCTTTACGTTACTCCAAAATCCGCGCTACCCAGAGGGAACGCTCATTTGCTTTTCAGTCACTTTTGGTTACTGAGGTGGGAGGAGGAGGCGGGGGTGGTTCAAGGATACGACGTCTTGGAAGTGCAGCCTAATGTTGTTCAAGCCACGGTCTCACAACAGGTTCCAGCCGGTTTCTGGATGAACACAAAAGTCATGAGCCGTCCGTTCATGATGAAAAACTCTTTTCTGAGTCTGCTTTTAGAAGTTTGGAGCAAGTCCTGCAACAATCTCTGCTGCTAAGCGAACGGTTTGATTGGCTCATTGTTGTCACGCGATCAACACAACAAGCATATCCGGCCGGTGACGGCGGCACGTGTGAGGAAAAAACAAATCTTTGGAAACACCTTTTGAAGATCCACCCATCCATCTATTATGTCTACCATTTATCCTCCCAAGGGTCGAGAGTGTACTGGAGATGATCTCAGATGATGTCAAGCGAGAGGCGGGGTCTCCTAGAAGGGCACAAACAGACAAACAACTACTCACACTCACCTTCATTTGGACCCACAATATTAGAATGAGGGCCCGTTCAAGTAAATTAAGTTCAAAAAAAAAATGAGACCAGTTCAACATTTCCCAAGAGCCCCTCCCTCCGCTGTACAGTAAGTTGTACCAGAAGGCACGAGATGGACTGACACAGCACGCGAGCGAGTGAGGCAGACTGCTTTCACTAATATCGGAGTGCCTGAAATGTTTGCAGATCGCTGCCTTTGAATCTCCTGTTGCTGGTCTTGAGTAATGAATAGACACTGACAGACAAAGCAAAGGATCAAGTTTTTATGTTCAGAGGTGAAAGGCCGGCAGACGTTTACCGTTTACGTAACCTGCCGGCTACAATTCAACACCACCGATTCGTCTTCATAAACAAAGTCCGTACGTTTTGAAACCAACCGGGATTGGCCATGACGATGATCTTTCCCACCGCTTGCATCATTCACATGCATTTAGCACTTTCGCAACTCTTCTTCCGCACCGTTGAGGCTCGTGGGCAGACAATTCGCGCAAACCTCTTCCATGGCAGCTAATTTAATGCCTGAGCAACTTGCAAACTCGGACTGGATTGCTGTCGTCGTCGTGATTGTGAACTCGGCGAGACAATTACCTTGAGATGAGCCGCGAGCTGATGTTTAGCTGCATGGGACAAATAGAATATTACGAACAGTTTCTTAAGTAGTACACGGACATGAAGTCAATGGGTTGAGGTCGGATACCGCTTCCCTTTTCAATCTGCATATGGATATGCACGTAAGTGAAAATGGTTGCTTTCTCTGAACATCCCATTTGAGTGACTGGCAACCGGTCTCGGCACTGCCTCACTCCCAAAGTTTCCAACTCATCCGTGACCCTGAATGGGGACATTGGTACCAAATAAATGGATCACCAAAAAGCATCACTGCCCTTAATTTTCAGGCATACCTTATTTCAGTGGAATTGAGTGCACTTTTAATAGGCGGTACAGTTCTGTCCTTTCCCTCGGGTAATTACGAACAAATGTAGAAGTGCGCCGACCAATGCTCCGAAATGACAATTATTAACAGAGAGGAGACCCGCCTTCGTATTGCAATTACAGAGCTCTCAGGGGATGGACAAGGTCCCGGTCTATGACCAAATTCCTCCAGGCCGAAGGTGATGATGAACATAGAAAGTCTGTCGCAGCTTCACTCTGCGATCCTTAACTTTGTCTGCTTTGCTCCTCCATGACTCTTATTTCTGACAACCTTTCACAATACGTGCACAAACAAGACAGGGTCATGGGACACGGGCCATGAGCGGCTCCTCCTTTCTCCGTGGATCGGTTTACCCCATTGCCCACATTAACGCTGTACCTTTTGCAACATGTTGCCCCCCCCCCCCCACCTTTCGAGCCAAGCGATGAGATAAGATGCTAAACAAGACAGAAAAGAAAGAAACCCAAATCTCTTGGCATTTAGCAAACAGATGCTACCATCACGTTTCCAGACAGAGAGGAGCGATCTGCCACTCGGCAGAACACATTCTTCCATTTCAGATTCCAGAGGCAGAAGGCTTTGTACTACTCCATCAAAGGCTTGGCATTGTGCTTGCTTGTGCAGAAACCTTGGCCATGAACACTTTTATGACCCTCCTCTCATTTGCATGGCTGCGTTTTGGTGAGCTCTTGTATGAAAAGTAGAATTAAATCTGAGGAATGCAATGGACACCACCGTTACAGCTTCATCTTGCCTTTTTGTCTTAAAATGTACTCGTCTAAAAACGTCAAGACTAAAACTGCTGTCTGAGTCCAGTAAGAGACAATTTCATTTTCTTTTCTTTTTTCTGGCTGTGGCATTTGAATTTGCATGTGTTGCAATATGTGGAGATGAGGCCCCTGACCTAAAATCCGGTTAGTTAGACACCGGATTCTTCATCTGTGTTCTATCCACTGCCGTGACGGGCAAATCATCGTTTATCTTTTTTTAATTTCTTAGATCTGAAATGAAAAGACATGCTCATTGGCTAAATTGAAAGCAGTGCAACAACCGAGAGAATACGTTTGCTTTCGACGGCTTCACCACAGGGACCAAACAAGCTCCCCCAGATCTCTCGAGGAAAACTTTTCAAATCATGCAGAAGATTTGCAAGAATGTGTCACCACCTTCAAGAGAAAGGATGACAACTTTTTGGATCTTCGGAAGTCCTGGAAGCAGTCCGTGGTGTCTTGTGAAACATTTTGGTGGGTGATGTGGGTAATTATTTCCCACTAGGATTTGAGTTGTTGGTAATATAGCACAGGCGAGACTGAGTGAACAAACAACGGCGCTCCTTCACTGATCCCTCCAGAAAAGATAGTAGCAAACTGTGTGCCAGCCCTGAATAATTGCTCAGGGAACAAACCACTATCTGAGATAAGACGAAGAGAGAGAGAGAGAGAGAGAGAGAGAGAGAGAGAGAGAGAGAGAGAGAGAGAGAGAGAGAGAGAGAGAAAGAAAAGAGGTCGTGTGCCCTGTTCCTGCTTTCTCACATGCTGGGATCATGCAAAACAGGGGAGTCCAAACGTTCTCATTTTAGGGCCGCATTCACAAAAATGCAAGGATGCAAGGACCACTTTGAAATTCTTCAACTCGAAGTCATGAAACACGCTAAAATAAGTCCAGCGAGCAACGATATATTGTCAACCTTTTCAGGTTCAATATTAGCTTTCTGATCAAGGTGATCAGGCAAATTACTTCGGGTTTTTCAAAGTTTTAGGGTGGCCAACGACTGTGGTTCTCACTAGATTCGATCACTCTGCCTCCCTCCTTTTTTTTTTTTAACTAGGCTTGTGGGCCGGCTTCAAATGGCATATTTAGTACATGTCGCGGCCCCTGAAAAATTTATGCCCGGCTGCAAATGGCCCCCGGGCCATCGTTTGGATATTATGATTTAAAAGGTCAACATCCCATTGGGAATTAGTCAAATTAGTATATCATGCAGAGTCATGACTGAACTGAATTTTGATGACGAGAGAAGCCGTCATCACCTACATGTCATGCCATATCAGTTGCTACGAGCTGAAAAGGAATTCCCCTTCTCAGATAAATGACGCTTTGGGAAACAGCTTGCAGTGCACTCAGCCTCAGCTGCAAATTCGGTGATTTTCTTCACGGTGTATAATGAGCGGCAAAGGTTTCGTCCACTGGACTGTATTGTGCTTGCGCAAACTTGACATCACACTCGGCACATTGCAAAGCCAGTCGTTAGAATGAGATCCAAGAAAGTTTCTTCCCAAAACTGACGATGTGACAACGTCAACAACGGCAAACGTCATGGCTCTTTATGATAGAATCGCCAAACGCGTTCATGAATGGGAGAGTGCGTATGCCGCTGGGGTTTATTTCTGTCATGCACAATGCGTTTCACTTTTAGCATAAAGTACCGGGAAGTGGAATTGTGTGCGTACCTATTGCTATAAAAAGATGATTTATTTGTACGAAATTGACAAACGTGTAAATGTCATTCGGTTCGAAGAAGGCTTTGTGTTTTTTTTGGGGGGTTTCTTTCAGTTCGCTTTGCCTTTTTCTGCAGCTCCCCTTCTAACTTTCTCGCTACTCTTATATAGCTCTCTGATCACCCCTCACTTCCATTCTCCATTTTTTTCCCCCCTCATGTTAGTTCCGCTTGCTCTTCATCTCTTCTCACAAGAAGCCGCTCCCTGGCCTCAAAGGAAACACTAGAAAGGATCCATCAACTGGACTAGTATTCTCCAGAGGATGCAGTCAGTGTGTTGCTATGTTATGTTCGCTATCATATTTAACCAGCCTGCGATAGCCTTTTTCTGTAGATCACAGGTCTCATTTGGAAATTTGCTGCAGAGCCGCATGAAGTCGCATGACTTGTGCGATATTTTGGAGCTCAGTGTGAAGTACATCCATGAAGAGAGGCAGAGTTTATTATATATATATATATACACACACACACACACACACACACACACACACACACACACACACACACACACACACATTTTCTCATCCGCTTTTTCCTCACCCTCGGTTGGCAGGCGTGGAGGAACCTATCGCAGCCATCTTTGGCCAGTAGGCGGGGTTCACACCCTGAACTGCTCGCCAGCCAATCACAGGGAACGAACAACCATTCGCGCTCACAATCAAAATCACCCGAGGGACAATTTCGAGTGTTCCATTAGCCTGCCATGCATGTTTTTGGAACGTGGGAGGAAACTGGAGTACCCGGAGAAAACCCACGCAGGCACGGGGAGAACATGCAAATTCCGCACAGGAAGGTCGGAATTCAACCCTGCATCTCTGCACTGTGAGGCTGACGTGCTAACCGGTCGACCGCTGTGCTGCCATTTATATAC
>NW_017805745.1:718839-749703 GCF_001891065.2 Hippocampus comes | reverse complement strand
TATATATATTTTTTTTTCAGATGTTTAGCTCTTTGCATTCATGTATCGGTGGTGCATCCTGCATTGTTTTTGCCGTCGCTCCTGAAATGGTCACAAATAAAACCTTGGGCAGATTTCAAGATGGCAATCTTCTACCTTGCGGGTATTTGAACAGCAGCTGGAGACGGCAATCTGCCACCAAAACAGAGTTGCGTTCCTTCCCAAATAGCAACATCTGGGCATGCTTAACAGCATGGAAAAATAAACAAGCCCTATGGACACTGGATCCCCCGCACTCCATCACGTTTACTCCCTTCCCACCCGTTCTTCGCGCCATTGTGAAGGCTGTAGGTTGTTGGTGTGCGCCTGGCACATCAGTACTGATGGAGTGCATCCAATTAATTAGCCAAACACTATCTCATTAGCGGTAGCCAACAGACAAAAAAAACGAAAACCAAGAAGAAGAAGAAGAAGACTCTTTTAAACAACCTTCTCTCCTCTTCTATAACCTCGGCGGTGCTGAGTGGGAGGGCCATGAGAGAATATGTGAAGCGCTCTTCAGTAGGAGTGCCCATCTTTAAACAACAGTATTGCTCTGGGCTAACATTTATTCAACTGTGCGTACGGAATTCATCAGATAGACCCACAGTGCGTCCTCACAACTTTGTGTCGGGAAGAAATCTAATGGCTTTCTTTGTCTTCATGAAATCCATCTGGGTGGACAGCTGCAGCTTTTGCGCAGTGCTGTAAGCAAAACTCGGCGCCTTCTGACACACTTCGGAATTTCTCAATACTTGTGGCTCCGTTTTATTGAAAGCACTCAAGGGCCTTGTACCAAACCAAAGTCATTGGCTATTTGCCTTTTTTTTTTTTTTTTAATGTGTATTTGTGCTTGTTAGCAAGATGAAACTTTGAGCGTTGAATACCCATCAGTCTTTCTGCTTCACTCGCTCTAACGCCGTCGTGCCCGATAACATGCTCATTGTGATTACGGAAGGTCAAATTGTATCGAGGCAAACGACACAAGTTAAGGCGCTATTCTTGGGCTCCGAGACAATCAAAGACGCCAGCCCGTGATAAGCCTCGGAGGTCGCTGATTCTTAAGTAAGGTCGTTTCCAAAAAGCAAGCAAAAGGAGGGTTTGTTTTGTTCCCTGCGTCGGTGCGCATCGATCGGACGGATTTAAAACACCGAGGCCACAAAGGAATAAAATCATGACTCGTCGGAATCTCGACATCGAGTACCCAGCGAAGTGGCACGTTTGTGAAATTGGTCGTGTCGTTATTGAGCAGAAGCGTTTTTTTGGAGACTCTGGATGCACGGCAGGTCATGAAGCGAAAGTTGCCAGTTTCATACGTGCATGTGAACGGGCGCGTTTGCTGAAATGACCTTGAATTACCTGTCGAATGAAAGACATGTCAAGACACTGATAACATTTCAAGATAAAGATAAATCATATCAATGTGCTACAGTTTTTTTCTGCAAATACATTTGAATCTGATCGCATCACCGGTGAGCTATTTTTAGAACAGGTGCCCGAGTTAGTCATGTGGTCGTTGGGGTTTACTGGTGAGCCCTGCTCTAAACTGTACGTTTAAAACAAGGTGTCCAAACTACGGCCTGGGGGCCATTTGCGACCGGCCATCCATTTTTTTCAGCGTCCCGCGACATGACAAAAAATAAAACGAAACTAAAAATGAAATTTGACGTGGGCTGCAAGATGAGTTAAAAAAACGGTGAAGGTGGACAGAGTGAGAAGGGAGGCTGTCAGAAAAATAGATGCCATGACGACTAAATACGATTTGTCCATATACTGTAGAAATTTTCTCTGTAGTCGAAGATACAATGAAACCATTTATGATAAAAAGATGAACACAATTTATCACTGTAGTGAAAGAAGATAATTCACTTTTACAGGCGAAAATAGTATCTTCCACTTTGTGCTCGACGGCTGATTTATGAAAACGTCACATGAATGATCCTCAAGTAACTGTTTGAAAAATGGTCACTTGACGACAGTTTGTTCTTTTTTGGGTTCTGAATGAGGAGATGGGATGCGGCTGCTGTTAAGTGCCGAGCTGGATCTATTCTGTGAGAGAGAGAGGGCCGTTGGCCACCCCAAACTTTGCCTTACCACCTTTAACAGAAACAAACGAGATAGAATTGCTTTCTTGGCTGACTTTGGCGTCTTTCAAAAAGTTGAATTCAAAAGGGGCCCGTTCATCCTCCGATTTTTCGATGTGCGGCCCTCAGACGAAAAACAGTGGACACTCCTGGTTTAAAACAAGCAAGTCGAAGTTCCGACGTGATATTTTGATGGATTTAGCAATTCTTTCATACAAGCCAGCCGTTTATATGTGTTGAGAATGTCGCATTTGAACAGTTGATTGTTTGCAACATTCTTGAAGGTCATTTAAGAAAGCAACCTCAGCTAGCCACTCCTATTTGAATTTTCATACTTCTTACCATATGAAGGTGATACCCAAGGGCTCCCCCTCATTATTAATTTTCTGTCACAAACACAACTGAATATTTGTGTTTTAAAATCAATACACAGCATGATCGTTGTCAATGAAGCGATCATAGCACTTGCACGGTGGCTGATTCACTGTCACGTGTATCCTCAGGTTCAAATGTGAGAACTGCAAAAACTTCACGATGACGCTCGTGCACAATGCGCGTTCTCAATGTCATCGTGCTTGACAATGAACTCCGTGTCGTGTACACGCACACGCGTCTCGCCGTTTTCCATCTCTCTTCCCAAATCGCTCCCCTGACGTCTACTCGCCGGTCGACCATCTCATTGCAGGAATTCATCCTGCTGTCTCACGGTTGCCATCGATTATTGCTTTCTGTGGTTATGCACGCGACAATGGTAATTGGTGTCTCGCTTGGAATTTCGGCGTGCCAATTATGGCCTCCTATTATTGCGATGGGCTCCGTGTTCCCCGACTGTGCCGTCATCAGGCGTCACATTTCTTCGCGTCACAAGCCACAACTTCATGTTTAGGCCTCACAGATTAGTTTTGTTCAGATGGAGATGTCCTTGTCAAAGACTCCAAATACATTTATTCAAATATCGTACACATGAATGACCAATAAAAACGGTCCGCTCCGATCAAGTCAATTCAACGTTCTAGCATCGCTTAAAGGAGCACGCACAATATCAAATATGGAGCAAAATTGCACACGGTGCTGCATCACAACCAATAGCATCGACAATGAAGAAAATTTGACTTTTTTTTTTTTTTGAGATCAAGAGTAAACCTTAAGACAAAAAAAAATTGCTATTTTGATGACCACAAAATTAGAGAAATTCCATTATACTGAACACACTTCATGTACCGTGTGTGCCGATAAATAACAAAAAAAAAAAATTAACTGTTTTTGTCATGCCCGTGCCGCTTGTCTGAAATTGTCTTCTTACAGAATCTGCAGATAGCGTCATGGTTGTTCGTTTGTTTGTGGCGTGGTGGCTCACGCCAATTTTGGAGAGTTGGATCATCCAAATGATCCAACCACGCGCCTGAAAGAAAAAGACTGTGTGCTTTGGCACGTGCGGTCAGTTTAACCAATCACATGGCTATTTTGGTGATCTTAAAAAACAAAACGTTATTTTAGGACGTTAATTTTCAGTAGTAAAAACATAGTTGAATGCTAAAAATATATCAAGTCGATAAAAAGTATTTTTCGAGTGCAATGGCCGAGTGCGAGATTAGTCGCAGTCATATGCCAATGAGTCGGAGTCAAATCTGAGACAACCAAAGACCATGTCGGGTTGGGACTCCAGCACTACAGCTCTGCCCACCGACAGAATAAGCGTTTTCCAATCGCTTCAATGGAAGAGTAAGCTTTCACTTCATCAAATTGCAAATGCACATTTTATTTAATGAGGATAAAACAGTCTAGACAAGTTGGTAAACACCATGGAAATTTTACATTGCTTAGCCATCAACCAATTAGGTGCGTGTCGAGGAAAGCGACAAATTAGGACAAATAACTTTATTTTTCTCCCTTGGACATAAACAGAAGAATTCATTACTTTTTTTTTGTGCCTGACATGCAAAAGAATAAATTGTGGGCTACTTTAGAAAATACAAGCCAGCCGACAGAGGAGGAAAACAATGATTACAGTTTTCAAGCCTTTCAATGACATTTATTAAAATGATTATTGTAAGTTTGAGGTCCACGTTCATACAAAGAGCTTTTCCAAGTCGGCAATGAGGTAGACCAAGGTGCCCCCTGATATGTTCTCATTGCCCTTCAGCCATCTTTTGAAATGACGTGGCAGGGAACAAGGTTTGGGAGGATGGCACCCTTTACTCCGAGATCATTCATCACATGTACTGAAGGCAGGGCTTGTCGCACTCTGGTCGTGATCCTGCCAACTGACAATATGAGGTTTTTCTTTCTTTTACTTTCGTTGTTTGAAAGGGATCATGTACGTGAATGAACACTTCCGAAAGGAAATGTAAATGCAGCCAATAATTGCCAAAAGGTTCATTTCCATTGGTAATCCCCTGGCCATAAGGAACAATGGTTTACTCAGCCAATTTGAAACGTTTATCATGACCTTGGTCATGTGTGTTGCAACCTCTGAGTGGTCTTCTCCTTTCACAAAAATCACAGTGTCATCTGCGATCTGCGTACATAATGCCCTGGAAGCCTTGTCACACAAAGGGTAGATCATTTATTTACAGACAAAATAGAGTTGGATTTAGGATTGACCCCTGTGGGACTCCGGTGACACCATCTCGGAAAGTAGATGTATTATGGACAAAGATCAGTTAGTGAGGTATGAGTTCAACCATTTTGAACCAATTTGCCCTGACCGTGTGACAAATTTGTCATTTCAATTCAGCATGCTGTACTGACCTGTTTTTCTTTCCTTTTTCCATCCTCTCAGACGGCCCACTGGGACCGCGCGGCCTTATGGAGGCCTCAGAGATGTGCACACAGGAATGCCTCGTTCTGGGGCACTCGGACAACTGCTGGATGCCCCCGACTTTGGCACCCTACCAGCAGCACAAGTCCCCCGTGTCCAGTTTTGGGTCGCAGAGGGAGTGGGGTCCCAAGGACAAACTTCTCAATGGACATACCTTGACTAGAACCTGGAAAAAGGAGAATGGGCAGTCAGAGCATTTTTGTGACAGGAAGCAATTTGGAAGTGAAGAGGGACACTTCACAAGCAGCGGCATGGCTGATATTCCTTTGGTAAGTTTGAAGTCCTGCCCGGACAGCCCGAAGGACCAGCAGCTTTAAAATGGACTTCTGTCGCAAACGGACAAACGAACGTACCTGAGCTATTCTTGTTTTTGATGATTTCTTCTTTTCATCGTCTCTTACCACTTCTGCTCATGCTTCTGCATTGTGGCAGCCGCGTGTACAATATACTCGTACGGCATAAAACTCAAGTGCTTATGCGGTGTTCCCTCCACCTCAACACTTCTGAAGCTGCGTCTCTGATTTTTATTGAACCTTCGTGGATTGAAATGTTTTCCTTCATCGATTTGCAGAGGAAGGACATCTAATGGGGCAACATGAAAAGACATTACAAAAAAAACAAAAAAAAAAACAACTATATCGCGGCAGACTGATATATATCTACAAATATGTAACGTGGTTGCTATTGAGCTGTTCTCAACTATTTTATTCACCACAATCAAAGAAACTGGAATTAACATTTCAGAAAGAAATGCTCTTAAAACACTGTATGTGGACAATTATTCATTGCTTCATTCATTCATGTCACTGTGTGTTTGTAAATAAGACTTATTAACCACTTTCATGTACTGGACCTATAATTTGGAGGAGTCACGGCTGTCGTCACTGCTGTAGTCGTCAGGAGTGGGATTTTTAGCTGGATCTGTAACGTGTTTGCGTCCCCCTCACCCCCTCCCACCTCCCTTTTGAACTCCCACATTTGCTTTTGAAACAAATTTATTACCATGGTACGCCCATTGTTTTTCATATGCTGCATAATATTACTGAAAACATAAAACCACAGATAATTAAAAAAAAAAAAAAAAAAAAAAACGTATGAAGGATGTCAGTACTCAAATATGTGCATTAAAAACACAACAATGCTATGAAAACTCTATAAACTGATTTTGAAAGTGTTCGGTACAATTGGATAGCAATATATTTGTAAATGACTCAATGTTTTATCCGATGTGGATCTTATCGCTGTATAGACTTGGTGATTTAACCGGTACAATCCTGCAGTAGTATTTGGAATTTGGTGACATATGTATATACGTATATTATTTTCACGTGGACTATTATTTTCCACGTGTCAAAAAAAAAAAAAAAAAAAAACACAGATGGAGATAATATTTCAATCGCTGTGCCTTCATGACTTTACTTTAAGAACTGTTCTTATTCAACAATTTACAAAATGTTGGCCACAATAACTGCCTTATGCACTGGCTGTTTGCCAAATTCGGATTCATAACTACACAGGTATTAAAAGGAAAATCATATTCGAGATTTTTTTTTTTTTTTTTACAACTATATATGTAAAGGCATGTGCAGAGAACGCTCATACATTCTTCCACTGTCTGAAAAGGTTTGTTTTTCTTCCACAGCATGGATGGCTAAATACACAATGGAACAGCATGCTTAAAGATATAGCTTTTGAAATTGACTTCATTTTGTGTAGTTTTTTTTTGGGGGGGAGGGGGGTAGATTTGATCTGTGCATACAGTATTTGGTTTGTGAAGCACTTTCATGTTTCTGTCACAATATAAAAAAAGTTCAAGTAGGATGGAGTGATTTGCTTATCGCGGTATGTGCCACTTGTGAGGGTGTTTGACATCGGCGGTATTGAAACAGTTAATCCTTGTTACTTCTATACAGGTATACAGCTACTGCAATAAATGTTTTAAATATGTGGATGCATCATTGTGTATATTTCTACTTGCCACCACTTTTGAGACTTGCACATTGTGTTCGTTGCCTGACATGAAATCGCAGTAAATCTAGTGGAGGAATAATATCTGAAATAAGACATTAAAAACATCACGCGATGACAGTTGACACGTGAAAGATGGAAAGCTTACACATAAGATTATTCACCTAATACATATACGGTATTTGGCAACAAAAACATGTACTGGGTGCCTTGATAACACAGTCAAAGCACAACATACTTGAAAACGGCGCCCCAAATCAACCTTAAAAAAATTTGTTCACACTCTCTTTTGGGGTAATTTGTTGGAGGAAAAAAAAATGCACAATCTGCATGAGATTTCACAATCTATAGTTTAGTCAAGCAGCACTCCAGCACCAGTTGCACTTTTCATGCCAAATTCAAGTGCGGCTCTGTGCATGTGGCACGGGCTGTGGATACATTGGCCAGCAAACAAAATGGTGTCACACTGGGGCCCAAATCACTTCCCTCAGACAAATAAAGTATACACGTTGATATGCTTGTGTAATTTGACACTTGTTGGTGCTGCATCAGACGTTCCAGAGACCTGCATAGAATTGAACTTCTAGACATTATCGGAATTGCTTCTCCTCTCGAGGGTGGCGGGCGTGCTGGAGCTCATCGCAGCCTTCTTTGGGGAGTAGGCGGGGGGACACGATGAACTGGTTGTATTAGGAAACAAACAATTCAACAGTCCCTTTTCTATAATATGATGTCTCCTTTGAGGGTTTGGTAATTCTCTGATTTAGTCGCACGGTCACTCATAAGACCGGTGATGAAGGTTCCAGGCAAACTAGAATAACTACGAAGGTAATGAGAGTTTCTCTCTGTATCTGTTTTTCTGTTTCTTTTATTCTTTTTTTTTTTTTTTTACCCGGTATCCTATTGATGTATTTATCAGCTGTCGCCCAATGGACCTGCTGAAATTGTTTATTGTCGTGCTAGCAAGAATTGTCTCAGAAATGCATGAAAGCTAATTGGCTTGGAAGAGGGAAGAGAGCGACTTAATGTTATGCCACGTCCAAGAAGAAAAGGCTCCCTATCGCCTTTGTCTTTTCACAAGGCTTTAAGAGATTTCTGCAAAACCTTCATGCACAAGGTGGAACAGAGTGGATGTTCGGCATGCTATTTGGTGCCATTTTTTTTTTTTTTTAAGATTAAGACAATAAACATGAGCATTGTGTTGTGCATTGTGTTTCAAATCAAACAGTCCAGAAGTGAGATTTGTAATCTCCATTATGAGAAAATTGACACCAAAAAAAACCCCTGCCATCTACTGTTTTGGAATGTCTCCCATTTCAAGATCACAGCACAACCTTTCCATGTCTGAGTGTGGACAAATGCACCACCCCAGAAATGGTCAGAGAGAAAGTAAAGGCTAATATATTGCTTTGAAAATTCCACACAATGATCTTCATTTGGACAGACTGGAGAGCTAAGTATTCACGATCAAATGTTCCCTCCAGAAGCAGAGGCTTCCATAACGGAACATGAAGGTCAGTCAGGAAATTGATGAGCGAACAGATACTGTCATGCAAAACCCACAGTAATAACTCTGACAGATTAACGGTCACAAAACATTGCGCCTTCTTCTACTATGACCTTATGTCACACTTTTGAATCATCGGCGCTATTACACTGCCAGAGGCCACACCGTTATATATTGTAGGTCAAATTTCTGGAATGAAGGAGGAGTATCAGCTTCAGTCAGGCATTTGGAAATCAACATGAATAACGCTTAGCTCATTTTGGAAATCCCACATTAATGTACGTGGGAATACATTTGAAAATAGCCTTCCGTTTTGACATTGCAATTAATAGTATTAGCTACAAGCCTTGTAAGTCTTTAAAAAAAAAAAAAATCACCACCCTTATTTGTGCCCTTTCCTGTTTACCAGTGGGACTGCGACTACCTTGCCGGAATATATTTGCAAGTTTACAACCAGTTGTTGAAGGTGGAATATGCAGTTTAAAATACACACTGGCACATACACGTCTATTACACTTTTATTTGTCAGATTCTCATGAAATGTGGTCCAGGTGACATGAGAGCCCCAAAATAAACTTGCTCACAACCAGGTCACAATGTTATTTGCTTGCAATTAATAGTATTAGCTATAAGCCTTGTAAGTCTTTAAAAAAAAAAAATCACCACCCTTATTTGTGCCCTTTCCTGTTTACCAGTGGGACTGCGACTACCTTGCCGGAATATATTTGCAAGTTTACAACCAGTTGTTGAAGGTGGAATATGCAGTTTAAAATACACACTGGCACATACACGTCTATTACACTTTTATTTGTCAGATTCTCATGAAATGTGGTCCAGGTGACATGAGAGCCCCAAAATAAACTTGCTCACAACCAGGTCACAATGTTATTTGCTTTAAATCAAAGCATCCTGCAGTTTGCTCTTCAGTAAGTAGAGAGAGTTCACTCAACCCTTTGTTTGCAAGACATTGTTGAATGCTGTGGTACTCCATTGCTTCATATCTTGTAGCACTTGGTACCTGAGCACTTCAGTCATTTATATATATATATATATTGTTAAGGAATTTATTCCTTACTGTGATTTTATTCAGCCCCACTCTGTTGTTGGTTCTGTTCAAACACGAAAACAAAGAATGTAGAATGCTGTTGAAGGTATTTACTGCTCACTGTGATTACAATCACCTTTAGTGCCCCTCGACCCCACCACTTTTAGGGCCCCCTCCAGAGGACATGTTTGACATCAAAAGAGTAGCTGTTATCTCAAGCATCTGTGTTCCTGCCATCACGTCACTTTTAAGGTCTTGCTGGGCATGCACCCACCAGCCCCTCAAAAAAAAAAAAAAAAAATTAAAATTCCTCAAATCCCACTTTCCATTTCACTTCGTAAGTGTGCACATTATAAGACTGCGCATGTCAATGTAAGCACTGTAAAATATTTTTCATGTATTGTTGACGAAACAAAGTGCGTTTCTATTCCGTGTTGTCAAGTTCTGGAATGAACATTTTCAAAATCTGTGTTATTTTGTGACGGCATTTTGATCAACTTAATTGCAGGTTTCGCTTTCACGGCTCTTCTAATTTAGGTCACAAGTATTCTCAGTTCGACTCTGCTGCCATTTAGACTGAATTAAAACAGTAATATCTATAACTTGGCTGGCTTTGCCGACTATTGCACTTAATGTAGTGTCTTTTGAGTACCTGCAAGAATGGAAAGATATCATCGATTTCCATTAACATTTTAATGAAAAGACTGCACAGAACATTACCAGAAATAAGAGCTTTTGCTTATTCACATGCTAATGACCGGACAAGGAATTTCAGTGACCCCCTTACTGACATTTGATTTGGAGAAAATTGATAAATTAAAATTCCTCTCACGATGGAGTCCCGCTGGGCCATGTGATTAACTGCACGATTTTCATGCATCACCATGTGCGTCTGTACGTGCATGTGTCATTGCAAGAATGAATATGAATGCATCTGGTTGTTTTCACTTTTGCATTTTGTGATGTGACGAAGACTTTTTTTTAAAAATTTCAATTACAGTTGCAAAGGGAGTATACGAACTGCGGTATCCATCAATCAATACATCATATCTATATTTGGAACTTTTTTACACAATGTTGCAAGTATGAAGTCATTTGGAATTAAATAATTGCAAAGAATCTCATTCTTTTCAGGACCATACTAACATTGAGAAAGCTCAATTGCTAGCAATATTATTCTGGTTATTGAAAGAGATTTAAGTTATGTTTGTATTCATTGTAATTGTAATTAATTGCATGAATTCTGTTCTCCGCGAGGATTTCATATCAGTTTTTATCCTTGGTCATTTTGTTCTGACATTAATAATAATGAATATGGATGTAGAAAGCGCACCCATTTTTTTGTTGCGCACACACTACAATACAAATTATTATTATTATATTTTAATGTTGTTTTTATGACCCCCTGCCCCAGGTTCCAGGCCAGATATTTATTAGACTTTTCTCTTCTTTTTGAATTCCCCCCTCCCAAAAAAATTGAATTAAATTAAATAAAACTCGAGCTCTGCCACTGGCTTTGGAACTAGGGAATCCTATTTTCGGACAAGCTAGTCTCACTTGGCTCCTATTTCCGACTGAACGTGAACCACAAAATCCCAAAGCGTGTCGCACATCAACCTCAGACGGTCCGGTGTCCGTGTTCAATGGTCGCCTGATCAGACATTCATTTGGACATGATGTTTGAAGAAGACGACTTTGTTTTCAGCTGTCCCATTTTCATGATTCAGGTATTTCCATCGACACTTCTTCTTCCGCCAATTAGCTTCCTCCGAAGGATGAAGAAACATAATCTCTAAGGAGAACCAACGAGCAGAAGTCATTTTCCGTGCCGCATCAGCATCATCGCCCTAATAAGGTGTGCCGAGTACAGAAAGGGCTTTTTTTCTGACCTTGCGCTGGGTTTGTAATCTCCTTTGTGGAAATTACACTCTCACTTTATGAATATATTGTAATTAGGCATATGTATTCTGTCGGACAGTAAGATATAGTTCCTGCCTAATCTCTCATTTATATGCAAAGGAGCATCGGGTAAAGAGCTTAGACTTTCTTCCGTCTTAGTGATTCTTTTCTGCACTGATGAAGTTGCTTTTTTTTTTCATCCCCATTGCTGTCACATGCCTCTGTGATGAAAAGAAAAATAATGTAATCATCAAAATAATAATAATGTTACTCGTAACTAGCTTTTGTGGCTGATTTCCAGAGAACTGAAGAGCCACTAAATTAGCCACGCTCAAGTTTCTACTGCTAATTCTTCTCAGTGGCGAATGAAATGAGGTGGGGATCGTGTAAAAGGTCACCCAGAGGATATCGCACACGCGGAGACATAAGTTGCTCTTAAATAACATCCGCATAGAGTATTATCATGGGAACTGCTTCTGTCTTTCCTCTGGGGATAAGTGAAAGCTGTATTTTACTGCAAAATGGTGCCGATTATCCCGAAGATTATCATCGGGATAATACACAGCGAGCCTCTAGCCTCCAAACCATGGAAGGGGAAAAAAAAAAGCAGAGATGGCAGCAAAAATACAAAAAGCCAAGCATTTACATTCAAAGTGTATATTGATTTCAAGTTGCATTTGTCAACGGAAAGAAGAGCTCGCCGGAAGAAAAGCAGCACAACATTGTTACTCTTAAAACGGTTCCGTTTCTAAAAGAGATCTATTAAGAAATCCAACAGCAAAGTGATATTTTTAGAAGGAAAAAAAAAAAAAAAAAGAAAAAACAGAAGGCAGCCTGCATATTTGCTCTCAAACCTTTCAGTCATTTAAGAGTAAGCTCCAAACAACTTCATTTACTTGCCGCATGTGTTCAATTGATTTTGCACCTCAACTTCAAAGCGGCAAAAGTCAGAGAGCTTGAAAGCAAAGGTTCTCGTCTGGCTCGCTTTGCAGAACTGATCAAATGCCTCCGACTTGGCTGCGCCAAATATCCCCGCAACCAACCACAATTAGTATTCATTGAAATTCTAATGACGCGTTATTCTATCTGCTGCCTACTTCAGGCACTGAGAGTGAAATACGGAAATTTGCGATTATTCTTCAACCATCAGTGAAAACCTTTGGTGCTATTTACCCTGGTACATCATTCCATATCCACTCATCTTAGTGCAGGGGTCGGCAACCTTTTACACCTAAAGAGCCATTTCGACTCGGTTTCCACGGGAAAGAAAACACTGGGAGCCGCAAACACTTTTTGACTCATCTGAAGCGACGATGTTAGCCTTATATACAGTATATACATTCATACACACACACACACACACACACACACACACACATATATATATATATATATATATATATATATATATATATATATCGTTGGAGCAGTGGAGAGGCTTATGATTACACATAACTAGTGATGGGGAAATGAAGTTTCATGAGGCTTCATGATCCTGTTGTGGTAATTTTTTTTTTTTTACTCCAATGTTGGTTTCAAGAAAGTTGCATGTTATATGTTGAACAGAATGTGCCATCTACAAGAGTAAAAAAACCTAAAAATAAAAATAAAACAACTGGTTCATAAAGCATCTTGAAGCTTCAGTTCCCATCACCACGCATAACTCAAGTCACTGCTCTTAAGTCAAGACAAAAACATCAAATGAGTGATTGGTTGTATCTCTAAAACTCATGAATTGGGGCACTTATATGTTTAAGTATCAATACAAGTGGGGAAATCAAACCTTTTTTGAAGAACTTAAATTTAAAATGAGTGGATTCTGTTGTCATTTTGACACAAATTTAATAAGTTCTTTGGTTTCAGATTGCATATTGGTTCAAAGCGATTTTTCTAAATTGCTGCCATAGCCCTCCCCCCCAGCACCACCACCACCACCCAAAAAAATTGTGATGTTCATTTGTAAATAACTTTAACTGAGAGCAATGCTGACTGAAAGTTTAAAAGTACTCCAAATCGAGAATGCGCAAGAGAGCTCTTTTTATGATGACTTTTTTCAGGTCAAGGTTGCAGTAGAGTTGAGATGCGTTCATTGCGAAGATTATACAAATGATAACTTGCTCTAATTATTCGACTCTATAATTCTCTCAAGGTCTGTACTTTTTTGTGTGCCACACTCTGACACACATTCAGAGGACAAAGTACGAAAAAAAACCCATCCTCAAGTTGTTGAAACTTGCCATGAAATGTTAGACAAGTTTTGCATTGCTTCCATTTCCACTTTTCCATTTTAAACAGAAAAACGGTAATCTCTCGAGAGCACAGGTGTCAAACTGCAGATCCGGCCCACCACGTCACTTTATGTGCCCCTCGAAAGCAAATCATGTGTGTCAACTTGCATGATCCTTGCTAAAACAATAAATGAACAAAATATTATAATATATTCATAAGAACTTAAGCACCAAGAAGCACAGCACGGGCCCTGGCGCCGAATGAGAACCAAGTTTTTGTGTATTAGCAGAACGGTGCCAGCGGCCAGCCTAGCAAGGAAAGCCTTTGGAGTTCCTTGAAAAGTGCAGGGCTGCCACGAGGACAAAAAATACATTCAACATAATGTCGCAATAGAAAGGTGTGTTTTGATTTCATTGAAAAGGTTGAGGGCAGCTGATGTAGACAATGGTGATCTGCAAACATGCATTCCGTCACAAGCACAGTATGATGAAATTATTTTTGTTGGATTCATTTGAAATAGAATACGAAAAGAACAAAAAAACAAATAAAACAAAAAGCTCTCCTTTAAAGTCCAGGCTTCTGGTAGCGTTCCACACCTACCGACTGGCTGACCACACATCCACTACATAAGGTGCATCCAGATTTTAAGCGTTCTTTTTGCCGGGTCCAAGTGACATTTTCAAACTCATTAAAGATTCATGCGGGCATGATTTGAAGGCAGCCTCAGCCGTCAATACATCATGCCTCTTCGGTGTACACACCCTCCGACCCCCTGAACCCTAACGCCCCGATGCTGTCAAATTTTCAATTGGCCTTTTAGTGTGGGCAGCCTAAGGTTGTTCAATTGGTGGATGCATCACAACAGTCAAACTGCATATTACAGTAAAGCAGATCCTGCAGGCTCATGGTTTGCAACCCAGATTGCATTGCATTTTTTTCAATACGTACATCGAATATTTATCAGTTTATGGAAGAATTGGAGGGGGGGGTTAAAAAAAAAACGGTATCCAAAATAGGCAGATTTTGGCTGTTCGCGGGGGCTCAAATATGGGCCCGCTGTTTTTTTTTTTTTTAATTGCGGACACCTGTGCAAATAAATGATGCTGTCTAAACAGAATCTTGACATGAGCTGGATAAATTCTTTTGGAAAAGGAGAGGTGATCACAAACACAGCATCAGGCAGAAAAACAATTAAGAGAAAGAGGCCTTTGGTGGGCGTAAGTCGAAGAGCTCATGAAAAATGGGAACATGAACAAGGTTGATTTGTTTTTATTTTATTTTTTCCAAGTGAATGTAACAGTGTGACATATAAACGCTCGACAGTGTAATTGACTTTTGGGTATTTCCGATTATCCCAGGATTTTTTTTCCCCCACATTTCCTTCCATTCTTTGGAAGCCACATACAACAAATGTTTTGACGAATTTTGGGAGTTTGTAAAAAAAAACAAAAAAACAATAAAATGGAGGGTTGCAGTGGAGTGGCCTATTAATCAAAGGACATTGTTTAGGCTGTAAGTGGATAATTTATAACATTGTGTGACTGGAAGTGATGCCAGCCGAGAAGTAACAATGGGCTTGAGATGCGGTGGGGGGGGGGTTGTTTCCAAGTTTTTGTTTTATGGATCCCCTGAGATAACCTGGGTCACCCCAGGGCCCTCTCAAGGATCAATAAAAGTCAATCTCCGCCACTGATGATAGTCGTCGTAGTTTTAAGTGTCGTGCGTCACAGACGGTGGCGATACAATCTTGAAGAAAACACTTTGTCACGATGGAATTCATGTGAATGAGAAACGTCCCTGACATTTCGACATTTGCAGCACAAGCCAAAGGTTGGGAAAATCCTGACACATCCATTCCATGTTGCTATGAAATAAAATCCTTTGAGCTGATACAAATGTTCCCAAGCAGATGGTCTGACGTTAAGCTGGCTCTCGTGCACCCCCGTCACCGAAATGATGTCGACAACACTGAGTTTCAGCCAGTTGCAAGGCGTCAACACTTGCGTGCTCCTCTCCTTCACTTATTCTCTCACTCGGTCTCTCCCTGTCCTCTATTTTCTTTTTCTCCCCCAAATCAGCTTCTGATGTCCCGGAATACGGGTTACCCTTAGGAGAAGGATAATTATTAACAATTAACATTCATAATGATGTCTGCGTCCCTGGACGGCCTTCACAGATTTTCAGTCAAATGGATTTAGAATTCCATTTTTAATTTTACATAATCCAATCAGAAACGTGGCCGCAGCCTCCTATAACGCGGTCCCCCGTTGGCGCTCAGTTTCATTTTTCCGCAAAGCACGTTCGTCGTGTTAAGAGCGTACACCTCTTTATATTTTGCTTTCAGGAAAAGTCGGTGAGGTTTTATCTGATGCTACTTTTGAGTGATTTTTTTCAATTCGATTTATTTCATTGACAGATGGCAATCACGCTGTGTTCTGTTGGAGTTCTGCATTCCATGGCCGGACTCGCCGAAAAGGATTTTCTTCCTCAACCAAAGGATTCGTTTCATATTGCTTGTGTGTGTCTCATTTCATCATAGTTGAGCATACGTTGTGAAAATAATTGGCTTTTCTTTCCTCCGTGGGGTCGATTCGGCGGGAGAGGTCAAAGTGGGAATATTCAGTGGGCCTCGGCTGTGTTTTGCATCAAATTTTGATCGGGACATAATTGTGATAAATGATGCATGTAATCAAGCATTAAATAATGCGAGAATATGCAAGCTCCAAAGTTTAACAGTGACTAGCATCCGCCCTTTGTCCCGAGGCGATGGACGCCATCTGGCCGCGGCCATTACCGGTGACCTGAGTGCCAGACTCCTTAATGTGCAAGGAAGCTCAACACGGGCAGGTCAAGGCCCCCCCGCAGCCGACCACATGGATGCAACCTTGCCAAAGGTGTTAGGGGACAAATTACAATTTCCACATCGCCACCTCCTCAAGGTTCTTCTCTCAGGTACGCAGCTTGAATCGTGCACCGCAAAGTTGACTCTAAAACACCCGATTGAATGCTTCTGTACTGTTTGATGCCAGGACGTCGAAGCCGGCACGAGACCAAACATACGACGTCATACCATCCACCGGATGTTGAAGTTACTCCTTTTTATTTCAGCAGATGGACGCACAAAGTGAAATCCTCTGAATGCAGGTAATTATCAGGACTATATCAAATACACAACACTCCAAATTGTCCCTCGGTGTGTGTGTGTGAGCGTGGATCATTGTTCGTCTGTGTGTGCCCTGCGATTGGCTGGCAACCGGTTCAGGGTGTCCCCCGCCTGCTGCCCGAAGACAGCTGGGTGAGGCTCCGCCCGCCCCCCCACGACCCGTGTGAGGATAAAGTGGATCGGGAAATGGATGGATGGATGTCAAATACATTGGAATACAATTATATTGTTTTGGGATGTGATTGTTGTCAATAAAATCATGGAAAGCTTTTTTTTTTTTCTCACTAAAGATTTGCCCAAACAAAACCAACCGCAAACTTCATTGCTCAAGCAACAAACAGAAGGATCTGTTAACAGGGCGCACATCTGCCAATTGAACAAAATTGGTGCGCATATTTTGCAGGCTCCAAATTTGATGCTTCGTCTCATCATGCTGTTTTGTATGGAGATTGCCACAGCGACAGTCTCCTCGCATACTGAGCACGTCGGTCGAAAAGCTGTCGGAGGGAGAGTCAATGCAAAGTTTTCATGACATTCCACTCCGAATTACCCCATTTTCACTGTGCGCTTTTCTTTTTAGTTCAAACAGAACATTTTTATATCATATACGGTAGGCTAGAACAGCTGGCAAAGTGTCAACAATATGTGCACTGATCCAAAAGAACAAAAGTCAGTCTTAAAACTTGCACTCGCAGATTTGAACTCTGAGTGACCCGGTAACAGGCTGTCCATGTATTATTGGCATGGACACAGTGCGGGTAAACGTGTGCTGACCTGACCAAAACACGTACAAAAAAAAACCCCCATCGCTTTTGCGGAGCCAACCCCCGGTCCCGCAGCACTGCGGCACGTACGAAGTTCATGTGTTGGTCGAGGGCAAACGGTGCTGCGCTAAGTGCAGTGTGAAAAGGCCCGAACAGCCCCGGGGCCACAAATTGGTGGCTCGCAGGCGAGGGCCGCTCTTCAAATCTTGTTTGGTGCCATACTCACCGGTCGTCATGTGTGACCAAAATGCGTATTCTTAGTCAGAGAATTAGAATGGGTTCTATCTTTGAAGAGAAGTGTTTAAAAATGTATGTGTTCCCCTCCTGCAGAAGTGAATAGAAGTTGTCCTTGGGCAACTAATATGAATGGAATCATTTCTAATTATAAGCTAATATGCTATTCTGAAGCATGCTCAGACGCTATTACTTTACCGGGTCAGTCAATTTAAGTGACATTATCGTGGCTAGGAACGATGAGATAGACGGCCTTTCTGCAAATGACACACACTGTCAACATGAGGTGAAAATATTCTGACTTGGCATTTGTCTAACCTATGCAAGGGATGTTTAGAAAGACAAGGCCTCTGCATGCCAAACGTGTACTGTATTTGTATTTTTTTTTTTTTAAATGTATTTACTTTTTCTCGTCCTCTTCACTCCTTTCAATGCATGTAAATCCCTTGCGGACATCGCACTCATTATGTGCAAATAGAAGTGGCGAAAAACAACGGTCGCTCACTGATCTGTTGGGTGTATTCCTTCATGACCATCTGCCTTGTTTAAGATCAATCAATCAATCAAACTTGATTTAGACAGCACTTTTCATAGGTAAAAATGCAACTCAAAGTGCTGAACAGTGCTTTAAAACATTTCAAACTTACATCTTTTTTTTTTTTTTTTTTAATGACGTTATCAAGGTGTTCGTTGTCGGCAAAATCAGCAAATGGAAAATGAATGACATGAAATCGGGACTTTGATATGTGAACGTTACAGCGGTGAAAACGTTGAAACGATGTTGGACTGTAATAAATGGTAAGAACAAAACAAATCAACAACGATCAAAAAAACAACAACACCAGCACTATTATGGCGCGCCATCAGTTGAGTGTTCTTCAGTCATAGAATATTCACTTTGTGCGCACACACGAGCACACACACGCACATACACACACACACACACACACACACACACACACACACACACACACACACACACACACACACACACACACAGACACACACAGAGGCTGAAATCCAATGCTTCTTCAGTCGTTTATATTTGAAACCCATTTGGGCTCATTATTTTCATGACTCTCACTCACGGCTCTTTTAAAATACAATTGTTGAGGTAGCAAGTGTCGAGGAAGAGTATCGTTAGTTTAAAATGACGATCTGGCTCTCAGCATTCTTACAATCTGCGCTTTTAATGGGATTGCCTCTCATGTGTGAGTTGGAGCCAGGCCCCGCTCGCTTGGACCGGTCGCCACTCGACCACAGGACACAAATTGAAAAGACAAAACCATCTTGCGGTTCGAAAATGAGGCTTGATTGCTTTTGCGGCGTGTTTCTGGCTGCGATGACGACGCTTTTAACAAGTAGCCCGTAATGATTTAACGCCGGATAGTTTGTCACTCTGACACAAGTCAGAGACTGGCAAGTCTCTCGTCCTCTCTGACATGACCGTTATGGAAATTCGCTTTCAACGGATTTGCTATATTTGACAGAAGGAAGATCTCTCAATTCCCACAATTTGCATCTTAGCCACTGAGTGCCGGAGACAAGTTTCAAGCAGTGGCAAGTGAAACCCAGATCGCAATAAGACAAAGCTGCGAAATGCGGCCAAGAGGAAATGAGACACACGCCAGGGAGCAATTGGAGCTCAGTTTAGTGATCACCTTTTGAGGAGCAAGATAGGATTGTCTGCAGGTGACACCGCTCTCACTTGCCATTTTCTCTCCTCGATCAAACCCTCACGTGCCAGAATGTTCCTGAAGAGGACGTTCTTGCAAAAAAATTTTGCAGGGCGGTCCACAAAAAAATAAATAAATTTAAAAATACGCCGCAGTGTTGCTTCATTGAGAAATATGGATGAAAAAGGATGCTCTTGTCAATTAATCTTGGAATGGAAACCTATTTAAAACACACGCGCACACACACACACACACACACACACACACGAGCTATCAGTGGGAGATGGCCCTTCATTCTTCAGGTTCAAGAATTAATATTCACAGAATAGCACTGGAAAATACATAAACTCTATCAATATCTGGCCAGGGACACACAGACTGTCTTCTTTTGTTTGCAACCTTATTTAGAATGCAGCAAGGAGCACAACCCTGACATTACAGTCATTTGGACTTGGCATATCTGTTTAAGACTAATTAGTGTGGGGGGGGGGGACAAAAAAACAAAAAAGCAAACACTGTCAAGATACCATATGGTAGGAATGACAAAGCAGCTTGCCAAGGTCTGGTGCCACAAAGTACACTTAACTGCTGAAAAGATGCTCTGCGTCTCGTAAGGTACACCCTATGCAAATGAGGTCAAACATGATCATCGTGACATATTTGTTTCACGTTAACGGAGCGAGCGAGAGCCGAGGGCAGCCGGGTGTGCGCGTGGGAAGGGGCGGCGCAGAAAATAAATGCTTCCGTTATTTATTTCAAGCGGGGTCTCCGCCGTACGGAGGAGCAAGGCAAATGCCAATTGACACGCTCAATAATCTGGATCTTCAAAGTGTCATGTGATTTCTTCGAAACTATGGTTGAAATGAGAGGGTACAGCATGGGGTCAGCGATATCGCAAGGGTTGGGGATGGGGGGGTGGGGTTGAGGGGGATTATGCTAATGCTGATTTAAGGAACATGAGCATTGTCCTCAGTCAGCTGAGACAAATCCTCGTGTGACGCTAATTTACAGAACGCTTCTACTTTGTCTTTCTACCTCGCTGTCCTGTAACAACAAGTCACTCAAGTATGACCAAAACGCTGAGTGAGTTTGGATCAAGCGGAGACTGAAAATTCCGCCCTCCTTCAGCGTGCTGTGTGCAGTCTGGCGGAGAGCATTGAGTCCTTCAATTTAAAAAAAAAAAAAAAAAAAAGGAAACCATTGGCTGCGATTGGCTGGCAACCGGTTCAGGGTGTCCCCCGCCTACTGCCCGAAGACGGCTGGGGTAGGCTCCCCCCGCGACCCTTGTGAGGATAAGCGGATCGGAAAATGGATGAAAAAAAGGAAGCCAAACGTGCTTGCTTCAAGCTGTTTGTTGCCACTCCGAAAAACGAAAAATTGATCAGAGGGAATTTCACGTTGTGTTTTGAAAAAGACGGCATCACTCTGTCCTACAAGTCAGCCATCTTTTTGCGAGCACAAAATGGGAATGCCATAGATGGGCTAACAAAGCAAACATCGAAATTGCGGTTGTTCATATGACAGCATGCTGTGATGTTCTTCGTGTTTCATTTTCATGATGCTGTCGATCTTGAACGATTTCCTCCTGCCTCGGAAGCGCAGCGGCCAGCGTCAAAAAGAAGAAGTCGAATGCAGGCAAATGCAATCTTAACGGGGATCGTATTAAATATTATGAGCGCATGCCCGCAGGCCAGTGAAAGATGCGCTGCAGGCCTCCAATGTGGTGTATCTTCAACTCTATTTGAAGTGCTGGTTCATTAAATGAAACTGGGAATTTATGGGTCATCAATGTTCAGGCGCAACTTTACTCTCAACTCTCAAATGATCTCAATGGGTTCAACCTGCCCATCTTGAATGCAAGGGCTGCTGAATCAAATACTGTAGAATAAAACAAAACATTTTATGACATGCAGCTTTGAAGAGCTGCACTTGGACGGTATCGTCAAAAAAAAAAAGGGTTTGTGTTACAAAAGTAAATAAATTGTATTTCGGTTTTGCATTTTATCGTAAAGTCATTTTAGTGAAGCGGCGGTACATCATACCAGTTCCAATCTCTTGCAGAGACCTCAAACCTACTCGTCGGCTCCACTGATTATTTGCGCTGTCACATGAATCATGACAAACACGATGATTACTGAGCCAGTGTTGACACCAGTGCGGCAATGTTTTTGTTCTATTGTTTTCACTTTGTGGAGAGCGGTTCGATCATTTGATTAGCATCAAGTGGAAGAAACTATTTTTGCCTCTAAAATGGAATGATCTTCGTCACGTTTTTGAGGTATTCTCAAAAAGTATTACAATAAATGCGGATGCATGAAAATGAAACACAAAGATGAAAAAAACAGCTACTAGCTTTGAAAGCGGCAAAGAAACGGCATCAAACCAAGTCGAATGGACAACGCTGGGCCTACGGTTACAAGGTTAAGAGACAAGACGGCACTAATCCTCTTAATTCCGACTATGCTAGCTTTCTTTTTGCCGATCTTGATAGTACCGACCTGTTGGGAAGTGCACGCAACGCTCACCTCACCGTCTCAATTTTGACGGCACAAACAAGTTGCCACGTAGCTGTGGATGAGTGCAAACGTAATAAGCTGTCAAGTCTTGCTGCAGCTAATTAGTGCTCTTTTGCTTAGCTCGTAAAATGTGGAGGGATAAAAAAATGACATGCTAAAAACCCCCCAAAAAAAAAAAATTGAATTTTGGAATCAGTATGCCAATTTTTGTTTGAATCAGCATAAAAATCTAAGAAAGTTTGGGATTGTGAAAGACTTCGACACTCAGCGGAGCAGGTCCATTCTGCTCTCTGGTAAAGCTTATAAAAGTAAAAATAAAGTAAAAAATTTCTGTTGCATCCAAATGCTGCTTCACAAAGCGAATGTCGCCCCTCACTTTTGCTAAAAACTCTGTCAGTAGCATTACATGCTCTTGCTCATCTCGACCCTCTTTTTGCATAATCCTGCAAACTAACAAGCTAACCCTCATCTCACTCATTATCCCTGACCTGAATGCACGGGCTCCACTATCTCAACACTTGCAGTGTTGTTCAAGGTGATTAACCTTGGATTTCACGCAAAGTACATATGTTTGCAAAAAGAAAGTGCCGTACCTGGAGAAAAGCCATGCAGGCACATATATATATATATATATATATATATATATATATCCTCGATCGTGTTTGATCTACATTTTGGGTTTTAGATGACATTAATATTAAAATGTTCATCCTATGAGAAGGTGCAGCAGTGCTGCAAATAGCACAAGTGAGAACATTTGTCTTTCCAAAGCCACAGAGAGAAAATCTGGGGAAGACTAATTTAGGTGTTGTAATTCGTCAATTAAAGCCAATACATTTTCCAAGTCAGGACTGACTCCCCCGATTCAAATATAGTCCTTTGTGATAAATTCAATAAAACGGTACTTTGCAGTTAAACACTCGATGTAATGCACTCCTGAAAAATTAAAGAGAGCAGAAAAGTGTCAGTTCAACATTCATCTCGGTGACCAAATATGGTTACACAATCAAGTTAAGCTGCACGAGATAAATGGGCCCAAGTGCAGCAGCTATTTCCTCATTCGACAAGCCCTGCAGTTTTAGCACACAAACAACAAATGCCAGTTTGTTACGACCCGTAATAACTAACCACAGCCGAACCTCGTTTCAACGTACCCCCGTATCCAACCTTTTCACCGCTGTTAACGTTCGCATTTCAAAGTCCCGATTTCAGGTCATTCATTTTCCATTTGCCGATTTTGCTGACGACGAGCACCTATATAATGTAAACGTCATGATAACGGGCAGAATTTCCCCCCAAAATAGTGAAAAGGCCTTCGTTACAACCAACCGTCGGAAGCTAACTGCCGCCGTGACCTTGCTCATGACCAAAATGTACAGCGTGGGATCCCCCTCCATTGCTTAGCAACGATACGGATCAACGGGTACATTGTTGCGCTTTCCCTGAGCACGTGCTCTGAAAACATGTCTGATAAATGGAACCAAATCTCGTTGTCTGAAAAGTCAACAATTTCGACAACCAGCCGTAATGGCAAGAAAAGTTTGAGGCCAACAAATGATCGTAAACGGCTTCGGGGTGCAGCACATCCTCAACTGGAGAAGGCACATTTCAGTTGCTGAATGAATCTTCTCTTCATACCGTGTACACGTATTTGTAATTGCCGCGTTTATACTGTGTTACATGTTCGTGTTTTTACATCTATAAATGTCCATGCGGTATTATACATCGTAGTTGGCGGCCATTTTACTGGAAATGATTACAATAAACTGCCGTTATAGCGTACAGATTCGTTTTATCCCTCGAATACGTTGTAACGAGGGTATGGGCTGTATCAATTCCAATTCGTGTTTGTCGAAGCAATCACCTACAGCACTAAAGTTGTCATCTTTAAAAATAACCGAATGTCTGTGGACTGAAGTGGCGCTGGCTGCTTATCTGCCGTATTAGCATTTTGTGCCTACCATTTCTTTTAAAATGCTAATTTTCACAACAGAGCAAAATGTCCATCAGAATTCTGAATATTGAGATGTGTGCGACACTATCCAAGGCATATATTCTTAGGGATACAGAAAAAAAAAATCCGCACAACAGGCACATAATGATGAGTACCAACGGGAACTTAATTAATGTACTGACTGCATTATTCCACAAAAGAAGCTTTGGCTTAAGCATTAAGCTACAGCTCAGTGAGAGAACCACGCATGTCAAAATGGACCTTGACACACTGGAAAAGAGCACGATTCCTCCTTTTCAGGAACTGGGCTGCATTCTGGGCAACAAGATGGCCACTGCACCAAATTGATATGAAGGGTGATGCGCCGGCCAAGCGTCTTTCCAGGCCTTAACCTCATTTGGCATCTGTGGAGCAGCACAAGGTTTCTAATCATCTATCATCTGCTCTGCGGTGTTGTCATGGCGGCATGAAAAAGCATCCCAGTGGCAAACTGGGATGCGAAAGCCATTCCCAGGAGGGTTGAGGCAGTGCTGGTCATTTTCACGCCGAAGTGTTGTCACTTTTATTGCCGGCGGTTTTGACATTGATGGCTGCGTGGACGTGCTGGAGCCTATCCCAGCCATCTTCGGGCAATAGGTGGGGGTACACCCTAAACTGGTCGCCAGCCAATCACAGGGCACACATAGGCGAACAACCATTTGCACTCGCACTCACACCGAGGGACAATTTCAAGCGTCCCATTAACCTGCCATGCATGATTTGTGGAATGTGGGAGGAAACCGGAGTACCCGGAGAAAACCCACGAAGACACGGGGAGAACATGCAAACTCCAAACCGGAAGGCCGTCGCCATAATCGAACCCCGCACCTCTGCGCTGTGAGGCAGACGTGCTAACCTGTCGTCCACTGTGCCGCCCCTTGGACTGTTTTGCAGGCATCAAATTCAAACTTAATGAATGTTTGGAAAAAAAACAAAGACGATCAGTTTGATCATTAAATATATTTTAAGTAGTGATCAATCAGCTTTGTTGCCGCCAACTGGTTAGCTGCCATATTGCTTGCGTTGGGGCGGAATCTTTGTTCTACCCAAATCATAATTTTTCAGGAGAATCCCAAACAACTTTGACATTGCATTGTCAAAGTGAGCAAGCCATTTTCAGCACATTAGATTGGTCAACAGTTTGTAAAAATAACTCTCACATGAGTGGACTGACCACTGTTATAAATTTGAAAAAAATATATTTACCAAATTGTGACGTTGGAGGTTTCGGCCTGACACCTACGATATGCTATTTGTGTTATAAATGTTTTTTAAAATTTATGTTTTACTGTTCTAGCACAACTTGTGCTTGGACTTGTATGATAATAATGTTCCAGTTTTATATCAAACAAACACGAATGCAGAATTGTAGGTCTTCAGTCTTAGCATCGTGGAACACATTGTGGGTGACCTTCAAGGCTTCGCTTTTGTAATTTTCCATTCTTCTCCAGCAAAAGAGGCGAGCGCCTTGACAAATTTAAGTCACAGGGGCTTCCAATTCACTTGCAATTCTCTGCAGATGCACAAGTCCAACTGACATTTCTTATTGAGCTGGTACAAATGGCATTTCCCCAGACAACTTGTTAACTTTTAAAGGTTGATGGATTCAATACACATCTGACTCAAATAAGCAGTGGATCACTGTGAAAAACAAAGCCCAGAGATTAGCCGCTGTCAGCTCAAGGATGAGATGTGCAATTTTGAGTGGCAAAATGCGAACACCATTTATCTGGCGACATGGAACATATTGATCTCGAAGCATTTGTTGGAACCAAGACCCTAATTTGAGGATCTCAGTTGCTGCAGCTGCTATCGGTGTCCAGTGACTGTAATTCCACAAGCACTTTCAGTTACAAAAAAAAAGAAAAAAGAGGCCTCTGATTTTCATTTGGCAAGTTAAAATGGTTTGCATTGGCATGTACACGAATTTTGTCAGATTAAAGAATAAATACATCCACTCAAAGAGGACACATTTGCCTAAATAATCAACAATGAAAACAAGATACCCTTGAAAAATACATTCATCATAAAGGCACATTCATAGTCCTGCGCAAAGTGCTACGATAAAAAGGCTCAATTCAAAGTCATGATCCTTGCATTTTCAAGGTTAGCTCATAAAATTACCTGGTGTGTGCATTTAGACTGAAGACGAAAATAACCCCAAAGGTCAGACTGTCATTTTCACAACAGGAATTAAAGTTCTCTCTCTCTCTCTCTCTCTCTCTCTCTCTCTCTCTCTCTCTCTCTCTCTCTCTCTCTCTCTAGCTTGCTAAAGTATCTATCTATCTATCTATCTATCTATCTATCTATCTATCTATCTATCTATCTATCTATCTATCTATCTGTCTGTCTGTCTGTCTGTCTGTCTGTCTATCTATCTATCTATCTATCTATCTATCTATCTATCTATCTATCTATCTATCTATCCAGTTAGCTAGCTAACATCTAGCTAGCTATTCATCGAACCCAGATATTTAGCTAACTATATAGATAGCTAACTACAGTCTCTATCGATCTATCGGTCTAGCTATCTATCTATCTATATCTACCGATTTAGCTATCTATCTATCTAGCTACAGTAGCTATCTATCTATCGATCTATCTATCTGTCTGTCTGTCTGTCCGCCCGCCTGCCTGTCTGTCAAAAGTTCGCCTTTTTTAAAATTGTAATTTATCTGTCTGTCTGTCTGTCCGCCCGCCTGCCTGTCAAAAGTTCGCCTTTTTTAAAATTGTAATGATCGTTCTAAATAATCAGATGGCTTTCCTCTCCCTTTCTATCTCTGCTGTGACCATTCCATCCGGTTCATTGAGTCACTGCAAGCAGTCTGATCTAAATAAGAGATAATATGTGAAGGAGACTTTGAGTTTTTGACATTTCATAAAGATAATGAATGCACTCTAGCTCATGACATTTGCATTTTCATTAATATGTCAGGAAACCTGGGTATTGAAACACATTCGGCATTCAAAGGCAATAGTTACACTGGGAGTATTTCAGCATTCAGTCAAACAACACGAGTGAGCTATTGTACTATTACTCTTTAATTGCTTGCACACACACACAGTTGCATCTCAGTCGTGTTTGCTCCCCCATCACGTATGAAATTAAACAGACAAGAAATTCGGTTGTCGACTGCCCATTTACGACCTAATTTGTAAGCTGCATACAATTCTGTGAAATATAATGGATTTTTAATATGAGAAATATGTAATATTGGCCTTCTGAAAAGTCAATTTTTTTTTCTCAGCTTATTTGGATATGTGTGAGATGAGTTTCACACACTGACTTGGAATCCTGAAATACATTTACTCTGGCTCACTTACAAAAAAATGGACAGTTTCGACCGTTATGGCTATTCATTGGAAATGGCAAAGGACTGACTGTCAGTTGAAATATGCAAAACATAACAGGTATTGTACTTTTTTTTTTTTTTTTTTACTAAAAATACTAGTTGAACCCCGAGCAAAACAAAAGTTAGTATTTGGAGAACTCTTCATTGGCAAGTGCATTTTCTTGAAAGTTGGTGAACATGTTTACACACAGCTCAGGGGGGATTTTGGCCCATACCTCTTAACAGAAGCTTTTTAAATCCTTCAAGTTTCTTCGCTGCTGCATGGAAACAGAAGCAGAAAAGTTCCTAAAAGTAGTTGAGGAGAGTGAAATTATGGATAGTGTATACACATGCAAAAACATGTTTGTTCACTACTTCTCATACTATAGGCCTGTTTTGTTACTCTCATAATTTATGCAACAATTAGAAAAAGTGCATATCAGGAGACTGGATAAATGCGTTCACAAACACAAATTGCTTTCTGGATTCAGATCACAAAGAGAGTTCCATAGTCAAAAAGAAGGTATAGGTGTTTATTTATCGAGAACCCCCCCCCCCCAAACATTTGATATAATAAATTAAAATATTTTTTTCAGGAAGTTGGAGCGTTATGAATATTGGGGTTGTTTGACATTGTCTGAAAAGCTGTTTGGGCAACAGGCAGCTATTTTTGAAAATGGGTAACTTTCAGTCATCTGGCTTGGCTATTGCTTGTGGTGACGCTCAGGGGTCAGAGCCGGGACCTAAACTCTTTACTCTATACATGAGTGGCAAATGTTGACTTTATAAATCGCTAGACATTTTTGTGCTTGCTGATGATTGATAACAATCTATTGTCGATACAACAGCTCATGCAGGAAAAAAATGCGGGTTACATGCAAATAAGCGGTCATTCAATTGAGTCAAAACAACGTTTATACTGCTTGAAAATCATAATGGGGATAGCGATTTGAGAATTATGATAGAGGGAGTTAACATAAAACATGTTCAAGCTAATCAAGCAAGTTTTTTGGTCCAACAGTTGGTGAATTAATCCTTTGAATGTACAGATTCTTTTGATTCCGGACACTAAAAGGAACTGCCGTGCCCATCACGAGCAACCAACTTAAGGCAAGACTCAAAATAGCTGTTCAACAGAAAAAAAAAGGCAGCGTGCTCGATAGAATTAAAAGTTTAAACCATAACTCAGATATACCAGCAATATCTAATGTTCAGCCCAATCTTCAAAGGTAAACAGGACACAGAAATAATATGTTCCCATCAGTGTCTCACATTAAGTATAATACTGTACATGATTGAGATTTATGGACTAAACACAAAAGAATCCTGCTTAAAATGCATTTTCTACGTTGTTCTTTGTCCATTCACGATTGCCAGAAGAGCCACATTATACCGTGACTAGAGTACTGGAAATGCAATCAAAAAGTGCATTTTTCATGGTGCTGATTAAGAGGGCCCTATTAACTTCTCAGCGCGCGCCACCAAACATGCAAAGATTAAAAAAAAAAAACAAAAAAACAGCGGAAACCCTTGCTGGCAGTTACAAATTTCCGTCAAGCCACCAATGAGGTAATGAAATATGAGGCCGCTGCACATTTACATACTTTTGAGTCCACAAGTACATGTTTTTCAGCAAAAGTACCTTTTTGAAATGTGTCTTTCAGTCACTGCTTTGTGCTGGGTCGCGACCCAAAAGAGAAGTTGAGCATCACAGTCATTTCCAATCGATACCTCGAGCGAGACCTCATCAATATTTTTAAAAAAATAAAGCACTAATCCACAACCGTGACGAGTGCTTCTTTGAGAACAACACCAAAATTTCGTTGCATGCGGTACATTGACATCACGAGCTGAACTCATGTCAATTCAACAGATAAACGTGTGGATGATTGTGGTACTATTGTGCTACATATCTGAAAGTTAACAATTGCGAATAATGTAATGAAGCCATGTTTGAATTAGCATGACATTTGCATCTAAGCTTCCACTCAGACAAGAAAAATGTCCCCCAGAGAGCCTGCCTTTGTTTTGTATTAAACCCGGATTAGAATTTTGCCCTAAAATAAGGGCTTTCAGTAACGCCTTTTAATGACAGCAGTGCATGGGTGTGTGTCTGCATTTGCCTGTGTGTGTGTGTGTGTGTGTGTGTGTGTGCTCTCTCACAGGTACAGAAAGAGGAATGACCAGTATGCAAGACAAGAATTATTGGACGTCATTCATTTTCAAATGATATTAAAAGAAAAGAAAAAAAAAGATGAAACTGTTCAAGCCACATTCCAGATTTAAACTTGACCAAACTAATTTGCAATAAATCAACAAAACCAACCAGTCAACATGGCCATTATATTGTTAGCAACCATCCATCGGAAACGTGTAACGTGACAATATTTTCCAATTGCGGTTGATGAAAAAAATTGTAATGGAAAAAAAAAAGACTTTTGGAAATAAATTATTACCACTGTCATATGTTGTAAATGTCGGCCTGTGCTTCTGCTCGTGTTTGAGCCGTAGAGAAAGCTTTGAAGGCCCCGACGGCATGCCACTTGTGTCGCTATACCTGTACTGTTCTGTCCAAGCGCCACTGGCACAGAAAAGAATGGCGAGTGAAGTCGGCCCAGCAATTTTCCACCTCTGGAGGGAGTGTCAGAGCCGCAACTAAAGGTCGTGAGGTGCCTGTGTGTAAAAAAGGCACAACGGATGCACCAAAATACTCCTTTCTTCTGCTCTGTTCTGCTCAAAATGATCGCTGCGTGCCCAAAAATTTTACGTCACACTCAGCATTGGCGCTGATGTCATCACGCATTGAAAGATTTGATTGCGGGATGTCGCCGCCACTGTGCACAGCAGCAGAAACAGATCATGGATGGCTTATGTAAAACAGGCCAAAGTTTGCTGTTCCAGCTCGGGTACGACGGTTTGTCAAGCAGTGTGGCAAAGGTGTTGCGTGCCAGTAATGAGCAATTGCTGTTCTCACATTTCGTGCCGATTGAGTGCTGATGATAAGATCGATAGATTCACGGTGACACGTTGTTCTGGCCCTGGTGATTAAAGTTAGTCAAGTCCTCAGTTCTTTGAACTTGCCTTCGTCACAGCCCGGCCGGATTCCTGTAATGCACTTGACTTTGGAGTCAGCTAATCCTCCATGAAGCATCTCCAGTTGGTCCAGAATGCTGCTGCTCGCCTCTTGACTGCAACACGTAAGAGGGAGCACATCACTCCTACTCTGGCATCCGTCCACTGGCTTCCTCTACATTTTAGAGTTCTTTTGAAGATCCTCTGATTTGTTTTCAAATCTTGAAATGGCCTCCCGTCACCTTACCTCTCTGAGCTCCTGTACCCACTCGCTGCCCATCTTTAAAACTCGTCTCAAACCTCATTTCTATTCTTTGGCTTTTGACTTGATTTTTTGTTTTGCTGTTTTTGTGCCTTCTACTGTCTTTGTTGTTAATGATTGTTCTATCATTTGCCAACTGATAATGGAATCCCAGGGGATTTAAAAATGCCAGCAAGGCACATTTTTGAGGTACAAGAAGTGGAAAGGTCTTTTCATTTGATTTCACTTTCTTCATATTTCAACAGTGGAATATTTGTTTCTTATTTCTTATTTCATATATA
>NW_017805745.1:694211-718778 GCF_001891065.2 Hippocampus comes | reverse complement strand
TATATATATATATATATATATATATGTATGTATATATTGATTTTCCCCAAGCTCACCAGTGGTATTTTGCAGCAGACAAAAAAACTCAAGTTTGGTTCAAACCATGTTCCGCTAATCTGTAAAATATTTTTCCAGTTGGCAAAACATCTCTGTCTTGTGTTCTTTTCCTTGGGGAAATAAGTGGGAAGTAGGTCATCCCTTTTTTGGACTCGCCATTTTCCTGTTGATACAACATGAATATTTGATGCATGTAAAGTCTCATGTGGATAGGAGGAAATATCAACTACTCGGGAGGAAGTTGTAAAAGATGAAGTAAACACAGACTCTAAACAGCAGCTCTCGACACTGCACAGCTACAAATATGTGTTGTGACGACTGAATACTGAAACGCTCTCAGACTCCACAAAGATGCTCATCAATACAAAACAAACTCAATATAAATGCAATACATATTTAGATATCTTTAGCTTATCTTTTATGTTATCTTCAGTCAAACCACTGATGCGAATTTCAGAGAGACTGTTCACGCCAGAATGGCTCTTAATTTAATCTCTTTTGGAAACCAATATTTAACCATAAGAAAAAGTAATTGTTGGCACTTAAAAAAAAGTTTATTAATTTTTTTAACAAGAAACCTTTTACTGCAGAATCCTGGTGGTCCAGCATGCTAAAGAAGGTGGTGGTATTGCACCAAAAGTAAGAGAACAATCACCGGCGCTGGATCAGGGAGGCTAGTGAGATCAGGAAGCCACCTGGAGGGGGAGGAAGGGGCGACGGACAGCAAAAGGGCGTGTATCGCCTGTCAAATCTGTCAAATTGAACATCAGCTGGAAAAGATGTGTCACACACCATCACAAGACACTCTAAAGAAAGAGAAAGGCTTCCACCGAAACATGTCAGGTAAATAACAACCTATAAGGGAAAAAAAAAAACTGTTTGAGATGAAGGAACCAACAAGTTCAATGACCTGCCAACCGCCAAAACAAAGAAGAACAAATGGAAGAAGAGGAAGAAGAAGCAAAAGAAGGGAGAAGAAGTCAAGGCAACTAATGATTGACATATGGCGAGTTTAACATGCAGGATCTGCCACACGGATTAACCATTTACGCCACCAGGATTGTATCTTTGGGCACATTGCAAATGAAAGTAATGCATTTTCAACTAAAAAGAAAAAGTGAGTTAGAAGCGTCAGTTTGGAATGCACCCGGAACTTCAGAAGGATTTAGGGAACGGGGATTTTGGATGATGCTCCGAGATCTAATTTTAATACGCACAAGTAGCCTCTGAGTAGTCAGTGGCAGGACCAGCCAAACTATTTTTCTGACCGCCACCCACACTGCATCCAATCTCTCTCTCTCGCTCCCCCTCCCTCTTCATCCATCCATCCCATCCATCTGTCTCGTGATTTTCAGCAGGACCAAACGGTGCGAGGGTATGGATGGTCATCTTGCTAATTGCCTGCGCAAATCCAACTTCGGGGGACTTTGGAGGGTTGGAAAAGCTCCTCCGTTCTTGGGTGAGTGAGGTGAGGGCAACGGGCTTGTTGAACTATTAAGATCCGTTGAACTCGCATCTGAAATTTCCAAAACTGTCAGTTGAATTTGCCTCCCAGGCTCCAGGCGGGATGTTGAACTTCTCGTTTTGACCTCCATCGATTGAAGTTCTGCAAAAACTTCTGCCAGTGTAAAAGTACACATTGCCTGATAACTGTATGAGTTATGTTATTGATTCGATGATGCAGTACGGTTTTATGACAGAGTGCGGCAGCATAGTGAATGACTGCTGAGGGCATCCGCGCCACAGTCCAGTGTGTGGATTCAAACCCATGCTCCGGTACTCCCATTCAGTCTTGCTTTTGTCAACGATGATGATATTTTTTTCCGTGACGATAACGAGACGATGACGAGCTAAACGTGGCTCTTTGATAACTAAAATACGATGTGAGGTCTGTGAGTTTTCATTGACGGAGACGAGACTGGACCAAATGTTTCGCGTGCCGTCTGTCAGACGTTGAAAGTGCATGACGTCTCTTCCGATGGCGCGTGTCATCTGTCTGTCAAAAAATATCAGCAACGCTGCTGCAACCTCTCCTTGTTTGGTCACGCCACACACCGGCACGACACAACGCGGCAGTAACAATAAATGTGGGCCCAAACTAGGTGGAAAGTCTGCTTATTTGTGCCTCGCCCGCTGGACATCCGCCAGCAGGTTTCGGTGAGATTCGGAGGACAGAAGTGCAGTCAAAGTCCAAGTCTTCAGAAGGGCACCTCTTATTCTCATCCATGTCTTATTATTATTATTTTTTTTGTAATGCTGTAAACATTTCGAAAATGGCAATTGTTGTGGACACACCTCTGGAACCTGTTCTACTTTGACCTGCCTCCAAAACACCCTTTTATTGTTGTTTTTTTTTTTTTTTTTTTTTTTTTAATGTCATACTGGTGAGAGATAACTGAAATGGAGATATTTTATTGTGCTTCAACAGAAATAAATAAGTTGTGGCTTAGCAATAAAACGTGTTAGTTTTATCCATATTTCAGCCCATCATTTTTGAACAGAGAAACGCAGAATGATTTTGACACTGCCGCAGATGATGTTCTCCCCCCCCCCCCCGTGACTTCTATTTTTGGACTAAAACCAACATGAAGCAGCGATGCATGTTTTATTATGCATTAATCGAGACATCCTAGATTTTACAGTTCCGACCCTAAAAGCATCAGGCTTTCAAAGGGCAAAACGGAGTCGTCACTGCACTTTGGAAGATTAACGCGAGGCTTGCAGGTCACCCTTTTGACCGGAAAAGGACAGTGCATGGGCCTAAATCTAGAAATGATGTGAATTTCGGCATTGCAATGTATGAGCTATTAGAGCAGGGATGCCCAACGAAGGTCTGCGTTTCAAGCAACCAACCCCCCGCCATCGACCCGTTAGCGCACATACACGCACGTATGCCATGATGAGCAACAGCCATAGTGGCCCCTAACCTGAACGAAACTGAAAAATAAAGTTGACACAAGAGTTTGTGAAAAGCAAATCACTGCCCACCTTAGTAGAGACCTGACGCGGAGGCACGGGACAAACCTTTGCAGAAGCGTTTTGAGTGCAGATACGAGCGTGTACCGTTTGAAAATGTTTCTCCTGGCACCCCAGATTGCCATTCTTTGCCAATGCCATCGGTGAATTGTAAAGGGAACAAACTTTGAATGAGAATAATAATCATAATAATAATAATAATCCCCAAAAAGATATCTCGCAAAAGCTCTGATCGCAAGTGGTAATTGCAGACAGCTGCCCGCTAACAATTTCCGGTGATGCAGATCATGCGCCACGCTAACATAAAGTTTTAAAAATGGTCGAATAGCATCGCATTTGATCAATTTGAGCGACACAGTGTAGCTTTTGTACAACCTTCAGCTGGGCGTAGGAGCGATATGATCGACTATTTAATCCATCCTAAGGCTGTACAATATAACAATGACTGGAGGTGTGACCTTCTCAAATGGTGGAGGACGCTCCGACATTTGTGTCACAGTCGAGAGCTTCTGTTGCGAGCCTGACAGAGAGGGATAATCCTGTGGTTTAAACTTGGCAAATATTGATCCGGCGGTCCTGCGTTTCAGGCCCCGAAACCTGAAATTGGGTGGAATAGATTATTTTGCATTGTCAAAAAGAAGACAAATGAGGAAGAGCAAAATATGCTATCTCCACGATCAAACGAGATAACACACTTGAGGGGAAGCAGAGCCATCGCCCCTGTTTGGAACCGCTCTGCAAAGCAACGCTCTTCGGTCACGAAAAGGATTGTCTTGCATTCAGCCGTTCAATGCGCCTCTTCTCATCGGTCAGAGCAGGCATTCTCCCGGCTCCTATGACATTAACTATGAGAACTATGAGATGAGTTGGAGGGTCGTTCAGTCGAGGAAGGGTCAGTGCTTGTGTAGGAAAAGAAATAAGATGACATGATATACAGGTATATATGTATATCTTCATCCATCCATTTTCCGATCCGCTTTATCCTCACAAGGGTCGCGGGGGGCGATGGAGCCTATCCCAGGGTGGCCATACAGTAGACAAATGAGGAAGAGCAAAATATGCTATCTCCACGATCAAACGAGATAACACACTTGAGGGGAAGCAGAGCCATCGCCCCTGTTTGGAACCGCTCTGCAAAGCAACGCTCTTCGGTCACGAAAAGGATTGTCTTGCATTCAGCCTTTCAATGCACCTCTTCAAATCGGTCAAAGCAGGCGTTCTCCCGACTCCTGTGACATTCACGATGAGAACGTGGCCTCACACAATGAAACCATGGAGGGTCGTTCAGTTGAGGAAGGGTCAGTCAGTGCTTGAGTAGGAAAAGAAATAAGATGACATGATATACAGGTATATATGTATATCTTCATCCATCCATTTTCCGATCCGCTTTATCCTCACAAGGGTCGCGGGGGGCGATGGAGCCTATCCCAGGGTGGCCATACAGTAGGTGGACCACCATTCACACTCATCATCAAAATCACCCAAGGAACAATTTGGAGTGCTCACTTAACTTAGCATGCATGTTTTTGGAATGTGGGAGGGAGCACCCGGAGAAAACCCACGCAGGCATGCGGGAGCCGGAATCGAACCCTGCACCTCTGCACTGGAAAACGAATGAAGTGAAATCGGGACTTTGAAATGTGAACCTTATAGGGGTGGAAATAATGACTTTCATCCATTTTCTATCCTGTTCATTCTGTTCTGGGTCACTGGGAGCTGAAGCCTTGTCCTGCTAACTTCCGACAAAGGGCTGACTATCACTAGGGACAAGATGTCATTCCATCAGCGGACAAATGCTGGCTCGAAAGTGGCAACCTTTGTCAAGCGCGCACACACTGACAAGTGTACCGCTACACCATCAGTAAAAGGGATTTATTTACTGCACAAATTACAGATAACTACATCAGAGGTGTGCGAGTGTGTGTGTTTATACAAGAGTGTCATGACAAACTGACGTGACGTATATTGCTTTTCGTATGTCGCATTCGCGTGGCGCGAAATGAACACACCGAACCCTGCACCTCTGCACTGGAAAACGAATGAAGTGAAATCGGGACTTTGAAATGTGAACCTTATAGGGGTGGAAATAATGACTTTCATCCATTTTCTATCCTGTTTATTCTGTTCTGGGTCAGTGGGAGCTGAAGCCTTGTCCTGATAACTTCCGACAAAGGGTTGACGATAACTAGGGACAAGACGTCATTCCATCGGCGGACAAATGCTGGCGCGAAAGTGGCAACCTTTGTCAAGCGCACACACACACTGACAAGTGTACCGCTACACCATCAGTATAAGGGATTTATTTACTGCACAAATTACAGATAGCTACATAAGAGGTGTGCGAGTGTGTGTATTTATACAAGAGTGTCATGACAAACTGACGTGACGTATATTGCTTTTCGTATGTCGCATTAACGTGACGCGAAACGAACACAGCCGCAATATACAAAAGGCAGAGATCACAGTTTACAGTCACGTTTGCACTGAGTGACACCGCAAAATGGTTTCCTTTTTACAAATCCATTGACAACTGAGCACGTTGACAAAGGTGAAATGTTCAATTCATGTTTATTTTATTTTATTTTCTGCAGCATTTGAGTCAACTCATCATGGGACATTCAAGCGTATGATTGCAATTCAGCTCACATAGCTTCTGAATAATTTAGTGCTCCGGTGGCGTTTGCATTTCTTCTGTGAAACGCGAATGAAAACGTTGTAGAAGTATGATAACAAGGGACAAAGAGGGAACACCTTTGTGGAAGTGTGTCACGTCATGTATTAATCATGCGGAACACGCTCCTTCACATGTCACCATGATCAGCGCAACACTTTTTTTCACACTTGGGCCTTGTTTAAGGGCACTTCGGTATGTGTTTGAAACCGTAATATTGTATATTTTATATTTTCATGCGAGACCATCGTCCAAGAAAATGCTGAGACAATATTATTGTTTCAAAGTAAAGCGCAGGCTTCGAGGGCTTATTTGTAGATGGCGCCGCTGCGCCCAAGTGTAAAACCGTCACATTTCAACCGAGCCAGAAAGGACCGCGCCAATACGGATCCTCGCCAACTGGTTCCAGCGAAGCAGCACGAGCAGGTCAAGGAATCGCTCAATCCCTCAATCCCATTCAGAGCCTGTTATCTGCACCACCGACGCCCAGTTTCCGTCAATGCGACATTGCACGCTCCAGCTCTCAAATCAGACTTTTCAAGAAACCTTTGTGCCCACTTGCACACTGCGCAGTAGGTTTTCAACACAACGCGTACAGGTCGAACCGGCAAAGATTGTTTCGTTTATCGACTGTCCTGGAGGAGCCCGCTATCGCGGGCGAACGGTTGAGTAGGAAATGCAATCATCACTATTGTGGCATCCAAAGCTTAAAAATGATTGTAAACGCCGCAATATTTTGTCAACAGAAAGTTTCTTCTCCAAGCGAAGCAATACCACACTCCCCAGTGAAACAGCAAATCACTGTGTTGGTTCAGCGTTTGCTCTCAAGGCACGAGAACAAACACACAAACACGGAGCCAAGCCATACAAAAAAAAAACCAAACAAACTAACAAAAAAACCCACCAAAACTCTGTCTGGCTCGGTCAGTCAGACTGTTCAACTTCTTATTTCAGTATTTCAGCCGCAGAAGATTCCTTCACCAGGGTTCCTGCAGTTTGGTGGAATTTGATGTTGAATTTCAAACACTCGCCGTCGAGAGCAATTTTAACGACGAGGCACTCCCTGAAAGTATTCCTCCGTGCTCTCAATGAGTCCCTCAAGGGCGTTGGCCTACACAGACGAACACACAAATCTTGACCGACTTGTCAATGTAGCCAGTAAGAATTGATCGTCGTCGTCGAGAGTGTCAGAGTGGCTTCGGAAAACTTCATCTTTCACCGAAACCTGCTGAGCCAAAAAGGGAATGAGGCGAGTCAACTGGCCACACGTTTGAAGACTGTGGCCCTGAATGGGCAACTATTGTTCCTGCGTAGAGCAGCACACAGTGCCTGTCTCTCTCAAACTCTCTGGTCTCAACACTGAACCAAGTTGGTTTTGACTGTCCTCAACCTTGGTGATTGGGTTGCCCCGGCTTGAAATACACGAGCCCGCATATTGATCAGATGCACCCTAAAAGCATCGCTTTCAATCTGCGTGCCAGAAGTGTGTCATGGAGCCGGCCCGACATGACCTTCCAACTTGTCCCCGAGTGCGACAAGACCGCGACCTCGGTTGAGTTTTCAGCAAGGATCAGGCTACGGCCTTTCCCCCTCCCGCCGCTCGTGTGTTTATGCCATCGACCTCCAGTTGGGAGCCAATCTCCCTCGTGGATGCCTTTAGAACATCTTGTGACTGGAAAGACAAGCCTTCTGGCAGCAAGAATGCTTCAGCCTTTGTCCTCCCGGGTGGGTTTTTCTATCAGGGAAGGAAGGAGACGCGTTAAGACCTTGCGTGGACTAATAAAATCAATAAAAAAACAATTGGGAAACAAATCCCACCCCTCCCGTTGATTGATTCCCCGTTCACCCCTCTCCGTGGTGCCTGTTCCAAGCTGGACCAGCACAATGCTCACCACCTTTTTTGCATGAGAGAAGGTGATGAAAGGAAAAGGACATTCAATACCCCCATGAAGCCGTGACGAATACCTTGGCATGCCCACTGCTCGATCCTGAGAAAACTGAGGAAGACGGAAAAAAAATATATTTATACTAAAATCTCAACGTTTTGGCAGTGGCGGTAGTTGAATCGATTGCAAATGGAAAATTTGACTCGTAAAATGAGCGGCTTCGAGAGTACAGGTGGACGGGTCTGTATCATCGACTCATTGTCATGTCATGCTCCTCCTCTGCAATGCAAGACGTTGAAGGGCAACTCATTCTACTGCCCCAACTGTGTGTCCGCTGCACTCATTTCTGTGCACTGTCTGTGCAGGCGACACCCGCGCACCCTCTGCTATCGTGTCGGGATCAAAATTCGCTCATCCATCCATGCAGTCTAGATTAAGATTAGATTACAACTGTGAAAACAGGGTGCTTATTTTAGTTCAGGAACACTGCATAGGAACTTTTAGTTCAAGCACTTTGCATACACACTGTCTTTTACACTAACGCCCCCCCAAAAAAATGAAATAAAAAAATCAACTCTTATAGGAAAGCTGACGGTGCATTTTGCCGTTATGACTGTAATTGCTTCTGTGTCGTGTGGCTTCTGTCCAATATATTGTAAAATAGACATCCAGTATTGACATCCAAACAATTGCTTCCATGTAACGATCCCATAGGTGAGACAACATAAAACAATTATTCTCGACACTTTAGGAAAAAGCAAAGAATTTGCTGAACAAGCGTTGAACACTTATTGAATCGTAAAAAAGTCAATGAAAAGAGTTCCGCTCTCTCTGAGTTTGTATTTGTCACTTTTATTTTCACATTGTGAACTCTGTGGGAAATGTTTCCGTGTTGAAGGCGAATTCAAATTGAGAAATGAATTCCGAGACGCAAGACTTTCTATGTGACCGAGCAAATATTCATGACATGATTCCACTAAAGTCATGATGCCACACAACAATGTGACTGTTGCCGTCTCACAACAACGACGCATCGATGCCACCATTTGTATCCACCTTTGGATTATTCCAATCTAAGGACGTCCGAATTCTGCTTTCCAACTACAGGGGGGACTCGCACTCGTCAGCCTCTCCGGTAAAGACTATTTCCTGGCGCTGGAGAGGAGCGTCCGCCAAATCTCAGCTTCAGGAGGAGCCGTGTGGTTTTCGTCCTGGCTGTGGAACAGTGGACCAGCATGACACCCTCAGCGCGGTCCTCGAGGCTGCATGGGAGTCGGCCCAACCAGTTTACTTGGTTTTTGTGAACATTCGAAAGTCGCGTCCCTCCAGGAGTTCTTTGGTGTGAGCGCTTCGGGACCGTGGCGAAGTAGACCCCCGGGTATGGGCTGCTTGATCCCCGTACGATAGTTACCAGCGACGGGGAGGAAGACACGCCGGAGCGACTCCAGAGACCGGGAAGCTCAGGCTCACATCGGAAGAACTGGATGAAGTGGCTCGGGAGAGGCAAGTCTGGGCTTCTCCGCGAAAAGTTGCTGCCCCGCATTGTGAGAGCCTCAAGGGGCTCTGCCCCATCAAAAAACACGGCGGCATCTGCGGATGCAAAAGCAGACGAGAAGGGGTGCCAAATGAAGACTTTGATTCTCGATTACGCTGCGCATTCAGTCGGCGCTTCAAAATTGACATTATGATTGACAAATGAGCCCAAAGGATTAACGTGATTTCAGCCACCAAATTGCGTTCATTTGCTTTAACTGTGCCACTGTAATAGACGATTGCAAAGAGAAGATTAGTGGAAGACAGCGATTTCAAAGCCTTTATGCATTCCTATCGACAATCGGGGAAAGAAAGACGCTGCCTGAGCGCAAAAAATACAAGTATTAGTCAGACCCAGTCGAAATCCCTCATGCTCGGCCCGTGGCAGTGCAACATCGCCGGCTGTTGTCGACTTAATTTCCTTGGAAGATTATTTGCACTGCTTTGAGAGACAAACAAGCACTGAAATGCTCCAAGAGCGTATGTCACACGGAGGGTAAATAAATATATTGGGGGGGGAAATCTTGACAGGTTATTACACCCTGCGGGTTTAAGATGGAGGAAGTTCCCGCATGATTTTATTTGCAGTTTGTTTTGGACATCAAATTAACTGCTTTCAAAAGAGAGTCGGCGCTCATCCGATTAAGAGGGAATGCATAGTGGGCTCGTTCGACATTTGAGCAACTCGTGGGTGGACGTCATGAATTCGACTCAATTAAAAGTCAGAGCTGAAGTTGCATTCAGGCCTTTGGCTGCCGTTTGAAAGCTGTGCTTTTTAGAAGCACTTTTAACCATTTGAAGATTATTTTCAATCATAAACACAATTTCCAAATGACACAATTAACAAGAGTATATATGCCGGCCATTGAGTGGATGCGAGACTGCGCTTCCTTTTTGCAGATGTTAATTGCACAGCAACACGCCGTAACACATCGTAGAACTAAAAGTTCACAATGACAACATACAGCAACATATGACATTGATGACAAAGACAGCTTTGCTAAGCGTCAAGGCTAATCACGACAGATAATCCCAAATACTGCAGACCACATTGGCCTGATTTCAATCAAGGACAGTCCTCTCCAAAAGATGGTGCTCAAAGTAAAAAAAAAAAAAAAAATGTGATGCTTCAACAAACCTTTGATATTAACTTTGTAGAATCACTCAGAGGAATGACGAGGAAAAAAGTACGTGACAGGCATGGCAAAAACCGCCACAAGTGCTTCTTGGTTTCTGTGTAAAGCTTACGGAGACACACAATTTCCGCTACAGTACTTCAAAATAAACATTTTCAGAATAAAAATGGCAGCAATTACGGTATGCATCAGGGGCGTCGAAATCCGGTCCTCGAGGGCTGCATGTTTCAGATGTCCCCCTACCAACCACACCCACAACCAACATACCCGATCAGCTCGCTCTGTCAAAGCCTGACAATGACACTGACGATTTGAATCAGGTGTTTTGGAAACATTTAAAATATGCAGGATAGCGGTCCTCAAGGACCAGATTTGGTCACCCCGTGGTATTCATAATACGTACACGTCAGAGCCAAAAAAATACCATCACCACCACCAACAACAGAAACATTAATATGTATAACACCGTGGCAACTTCATTTCTTAAACGTAACTGTGGTCCTTTGTATTCAATGTGTTTTTCTAAACGGCCATAAAGACACAACAGCAAAACAAAACAAACCGAAAACAATAACAATAAATCACAGTGGCACGTTGTGAGCATGTGAAAGTAGCCCAAGGGTATCATTTTTTTTTTCTGCGCTTCATCAGCAAGATTGAGATAAGATACTGTACAAAAAGACGCATGCACAGCAGTACGTAGAGGAATGAGAGGAAAGATCTCGCTGAATTACACAATGACTAATGGGCTCTAAAATTGTCGTGCCTTTTTTTTTTTTTTTACCAGTATGCGTCCAATTTTCATTGGAATGATACAAAATAACAACTGCGGTTTGCCGCTTGTTACCAAGGCATGTCATAGAACGATGCCAAACGCTGCACTCTTTGACACGTTGGAAGAAAACGCGCAAAAAAAGCAGCACGACCACAACAGGAATCACAACCCTGATTGAGACGACAGTTTCATCCATATTGTTATACTCAAACCTTGGACTTAAACCTTGATTAATGTGCACAGTTAAAACACACACAGTACCACTGTGCACTTAAATTCTCACTTTGCTCATCTCCCACCACATGTTCAAAGAATATAAAAGATTAAAAAGAACAACAGTGACATAAAAATACTGAAGAAAAAAGGCAATGTATAGTACATTACAACAATTTCAAAACAATGAAAATAAAAAATAAAAAAAAGGGCAGTGTATTTGCGTTTGGCAATAGTAACAGTCTAGTTTGTTCAAAAGAAAAATGTGTAAATAACTTGCAAAGATGCAAACTGTGGAGAATTACAAAAGAAAAACATGGCAGAGAGTGATAGACACATTGTGATGCAATTTGTTCTGGAGTCTCTGACGGCCCGCAGGTTGAAACAGTCAGAAAAATATCACTACGTAGTTTTTCAACGGATGCTAATTGAATGGAAAACACAGCAATCAGTTTTGCTCAGACTGTCAATCTGACCCCAATGTCAGCACTGCAGAACACACAAACTCGGCCATTTTCGCTGGAAGCTTCAGATTCTGATGTTTTTGTTAGCTTTCCATCGTTACCTCAACCAGTTCGATATGCGTAACCAGAAAAAACACAACAAACCGTTCTTTGTTGCTGCCTTTCTCATACAGCGTTAAAAATGACTGTGGGTCAGTTCCATAAACTGAAAGGGTTGCAGCCACCCGATGAATTTTCTCAAGTGAACAGATCGTATCCCAAATTATTTGGGGGCCATTGACAGGTATCATGCTCGTGACGTGGCTCGCCCCCTTTCTTTAGGTTCTTCCATGATGCGTCTACCCTCCCTGAGAGTTTCATCGGTAGTATTGGCAGCGTTCTCCTTGGCAGAGGCAATATCACGGGGCAGTTGGCATCCTGCTCTAATTGAAAAGACAAAGGGAGCGGAACGGTCTTTGGAATTTCGAACGAGCGCAACACTTCAAAAACAAACAAACACATGAATACGGCTCATGTTCCGAACTGGCTGATAAGCCTTTCGGGACGCTCGTTTTGCTCAAGCCAAATCAGCCTCAAAGGGACTGATTTAATTGTTTGTTTCTGTTAGCCGCTCTTCTTATTATTTTTAAGCCACTGTCAATTGTTTGTGTGCCCCTTCAGAATTCTGATGCGACGCAGCAAAATGTGGTCTTTTTGGAGCGGTGCGCTTTCTACATTGATCACATTTTACAATCCATCTTTATTGAGAGAGCGCTTTCACAACAGCCGCAGCTGTAACAAAGCGCTTGACAGAAAAGTTTACATCAAATAACAAAATACGGTCCCATAACAGAAGACATAACATAAGACATGGACAGTCATGCAATCGTAAGCCCTCTTCCTGCAGACGCCTTGTTGTTTGAATTGTTGTCGATGAAAGAGGAGAAAAATCAAAGGCTGCTACACGTCTGCTACAAGCTAAGTTTGAAAGTAAACAAGAAGCTGTCGCGCCCATTAACGAAAAAAAGACATTGGTTGACTGCTCCTGTCCGGTGTCAATTCGCTTCAATTCCAAGCGCGTGACTCTCAGTTCCAAATAGGCCTCCTCGCTCCACGCCGAGGCTCCTCTCTCCCCCTCCTCGGTTCCACCAGCTATCCATCCAGCCGAACCAACGCAGACTGTCCCAACAGCGCCAACATCTCTGCTGAACAAAATGGGGCTGGGAAAAATGCTGTCCATTACAGGTGCAAAAAAAAAACAAACAAAAAAAAAAACACAAGCGCCCCGCGGCTGTTGAGCACTGACATTCCACATCAAAATGAGCGCTGGCACACGTTTGCTGCGAAAAAGCGCAACCATTAAGCATCGATTCTTCGACTTCGGCTAATCTCGTAGCCAAAATGCTAATAAAAAAGAAAAAACATGCACAACAGGCAAAGGCTGTGAGATAACGAAAAGTTTTGGGGTTTTTTGGCAAGGAAACACCTTTTTTAAAAGCGTGTTTATGTACTTCCAGGTCATCTTCCGGGTAAATGAAAGCAAGAAAGGTGGAGCGTTTTCACCCGTGGGCAAGTTTAATCGCATTTTACTTCGACATTGGCTTGCAATACAAAGAAAAAAAAAATCAGTTCCTTATCTTACGCATAAATAAGCCAAAAACATCTGAAGCAGACTGTCGTCTCTCAAACAGCTGCTTGTTAGAGGCTACAGTCGCCAAACTGACCCGGAAGCACAGAAACGTGTATTTTCTTAAAACAACAACAACAACAACAACAACAACAAACGTTCTTGTGCAAACAAATAAGTAAATAAATAAATAAATAAATAAAATGATGAATCATCTCGCAATCTTTGCGAGAGAACGCAAAACTTTGCAAGGGAATGCAATGCTGTTTTTTTCTTCCGTGTCACCTTAAGGGCTGTGTACGAAGGACAACAAACAGCATATGACAAATACAACAAAGAAGCAGATCTCTTGCAGAGCTCTCGCAGACGTCTGCCAACTAATGCACATTTTTACCAACAACATTGGGACGCACTGACTTCCAAGGATGTTTTACAAGGGTATACATCGCAAAACGTGACAAGCATTGGTATGGATAGATGAGGAGAGTGGTTCCCAAACACCAGGCGAATATTTTCCAGTCTAATGGTAGCAGCACTGCCGAGGTGTGACGTTCGTTAGCACCTTAACACCCCCCCCAGCCCTCTGAAAGCCGGTTGCCGCTCCGTGAAATATGAACCCGTCCGTGGGCACAGGATTAATAGATGGTTGGATTCACAAACAGTTTAGTGTGTGTCGAAACAAAGAGAAGCGATCGATTCCGGGTTGGGTCTTTTTCTTTGTTACCTGCAAACTTTGGCCTTGCTGCAGCGTATCTTCTTAAAATCACTTCCCACTCATTAAAATCTTTGTTCTTCTTTCCTCACAACTCTTGTGAATAACAATTTCTGCTTCGTTTGCCAAGGAATCGAGCGGGAACGTGACTTTCCGAGAAATGAAGATGGAACATACACCGCAACGTTGTTGTTGTTTTGGTTTTTATTCATTGCATGAGATAAAAGACAGAAAGTCCAACCATCCATTTTCCGATCCGCTTATCCTCACAAGGGTCGCGGGGGGTGCCGGAGCCTATCCCAGCCGTCTTCGGGCAGTCGGCGGGGGACACCCTGAACCGGTTGCCGGCCAATCGCAGGCAGGGTACACTGAGACCAAAAACCATCCGCGCTCACACTCACACATATCATAAAAATAACGACTACGTCGGACTAAATTCATATTCCGTATGTATTTAGGACGTTGTTTGCTCAAGAGAAAAGCTCCAGTTTCAAGGAGCATCCCGTACGAACGAGTATTGGCTTTTAGAGGTACAAGATATCAACTCAACTCTTTATGTACGATATATGTTTTTACAAATAAATAAAGAAAGAAAGAATTATAATAGAACGCCAGTGTTTGTTAAGAGAATCCTCATCGGGTTGCCTCATTAGTATTACAAGCCTTAAATTAGAAGGTGCGCTCAACATCCGTGTATTGCATCCGTAGATTGTCCTCCGTTTCGCTGTGAGTGTTGACTCGTGTGACGAGATAAAACCACACACAGTGGCTTTCATCTTGTCCCCCACCCACACCCACCCACACATCAAGTATTTCGACCTTACTAATCGACACAGCAGTTCATTTGTTCAGTTTGACTCCTATTATTTCCCTCCCCTTTTTGCGTGACATCATTTTCACAATTCACAAAAGAGTGCATGAGCGGCGGCCGCTGTCCTCATTTTTCTGATTTATCCACCAGATCTGTTCACACTGTCAAGATGTTAGATTTTTTTTTTTTTTGCTGTGACTACAGATAAGCCCCTTTTTTTTTTTTTTTTTTTTTTTGAACATGCTTCAATGAACCCCGCGCCCTTGTCTCAGCTTCATTTTTGTGCGGTGGACAACATCACTTCTTTTGCACTCGTGTGCACGGGCAGCATGTCGGAGGCGCTTCTGCCCATGAATGAATACCGGCCGAATATTCAAAGGTTAGTTTCATCAATTGTGGTTAAGGGAGCGATGGGTACACGGGAGGACGGAGTGTGAGATTCTGTTTTAAAGGCAAAGACGGTACTGCGGGCGAGGCCGTGGATTTAGGTCACCTCAGATTAAGATAAATGGTCGCCTCAGAAAGCCAAATAAGTTTCTCACTCCCGGCCAGAATGTCATTACAAGTGAGGACGCAGACACGAAATATGCGTGGCCTTGAATAAACATCAACTCGCTGAGTTGCCCCAAAAGAAGAAATTCGTTGGAGTGAAGTTGGGTGGGGGATAAATAAATAAAAATAACGACAACAAGGGTTGCATTTCCTTGCAACTATCTCTCGCACTGCAAAAGGTTAGCGAGATGTCTTCACGGTTTGGCGCCTCGCTTGAAGGAATTAGAGTCAGATGATTTCCATATTTAACCCATGCTCCATTTCCGGCATAATCGGTATTTTACTGTACCGATTAACAAGTAATCACTTAATCATGTATTACTAATAAGCCTCTTAGTTTACTGTCGTACGTACGATGATGTATGAATCTTGGGGGAGATGTTAGGCAATATCGCCGAGCCTTTTGAGGCTCTGCTCGTACAGGAAAGAAAACTGACCCTGCGGAGACAAAGGACTTTCAAGCGGGCCCTCCGAGGCCCATTAAAAGCATGCAAACGCGGATCACTCACGATGGTATTTTTTTTTTTTTTTTGCTGGAGCGCAGTGGATGAAGGTCAGCGGATCAAAAGCTTTTGGCTGACATTTCTTGGTGCCTGATGAGCCCTCTTGGGTTTCATTGATTAGCCAATGAGAGACTGGGAGAACGACATTGAGCAGATAAAAACAAAGTGACTCGTCCCGCTTCGGATGAAGAAAACTTATTTTCCCTTCGGCTTCCCCGTGAGAAATGAGCTGTCTCGGGGTTCCCTCCAGCAACTTGACACTTAATCTGAGTCTGAGCGCCGTCAAAGACCCTCGCCCGAACTGAAAAGTGGTTGAGAGGACCTCAACGCCGAGCGCGGATCACCATTGGGAAGGTTCAAGGCATTGGTTGGCGCGCGTTATTTTCGGCGCCCTCGTTGCACTGGAGAAAAGATTGGATTGAACTGGGACAAAAGTGACCCCTTTCAGAGTCCCGCTAGTGTTTTAATGAAGTCATTAATTATCAAGATGTACTCTGGTGGAATAGACCGAGATGTATTTCGGATCAGTGAGAAATCAGCGCTTGTTTAAGGAAGAGGGAAATTAAAAGTTGCCACCTCCAGGCGCTCGTTTCCACTATCAACATTTGACCCCGATATCTTGGCCGGGTATTGAATAAAAGTCGTAGTGACGCGGCAGCAATGCGTCATATCCGAGTTTTGGTGTGTTGAGAGAAAGTGCAGCTAGATATTCATCTCTTGGTCATTATGAAGCTACGTGTGTGTTTTAGTGTGTACTAAACATAACACAAAACTAAGCTAACCATATTCCAAAACTGAAAAGCAAAAACTGTCTTGCTACACTGAAAACAAGTTTGGGTTGAAGTTACTCCATTTTCTTTTGTCAAGCGGATGGACAAAATCAAACCAGATACGTTTTGTAAGTGGCTGTATAACCTGCTTAAAAATCAAACAATCAAAGTCGATCTACTTAAAAAATGTATCTGGATCCAGATGATTTTGTTTTGCGCGACCGCTTGACAAAATAAAACGGAGTAAATTCAACACACCATTTTTTTTCAGTGTACTGTTATTCAAGACCAAAAAGTGGCTGTGTGTGTTGGAGGAGAGAAATAATCATTGTGTGACATGTTAATGAACGGGTTTCCAATCTTGCTGGCTCTTGCACAAACATTTCTGAAATCAGCCCCGAATGACAAGTGGGAATCGCTGTTCTCAGAACCAATAATCCACATTTGGGATTAGCATCGTCAACTAGATGCAAAACAGTCTTTCCTCTGCATGTGTGAGCGGGTAAGTGTGCACATTCCAACGCATTTGGGCGACTCGTGCTCATCAGCACTGGTCAAAATGAGACCCTCGGGCATTGGTTGAGATACTTAACGAGCGTGAGGCGCCGCACATCACAAGAGACTGAATGTTGTCCTCCACGTCCCGTGGGCCTTTCAGGTGGTTCGTGCATAATCTTGAGAAGTTGTCTTCGTCGGTTGGGAGGCTTGAAGTCTGTCACTTTGTCTTCCCGTTGTCAATCAACATCGACCGATTTGCGCTTTCTTTGGAGGTTCAAAAACGGGACAAAGGTGTCCAGGCCTGCCTTACCTTTTGACTTGTTTTACGTTATGACGAATTGCTTGATTGTCAGCGCACAGGAATAACACGTTATCCACATCATGACAATTCCGTCTCCTTCTTATAACCCAGCCCTGCAATGTCAGGTTGACTCAAATGCGAGGTCGGATTCTGCACTCATTGCGTAGCAGTGAGCCTCCCGCGGTTCGTCATCACGAAGCCTTTTCACTGTTTTGTGGCAAAAAAATCTGGACATCATAATGAAGTTTACATTATAAAGGAGTTAGTTGTCAGGAAAATTGGCACATAGAAAATGAGTGATGTGAAATCGGGACTTTGAAATGTGAATGTTGTAGCGGTGAAAAATGTAAACGGGGTACGTGAAAACGAGGTTCCACTGCATGAATATCCAGAAAATTTATTCTGAAGTGTCCCTCTCGCACACTCACAAAATGTGAAACTGGCATTTTACTTTTCGAAAGTCCACGCGATTGAATTGGCCTTGATGTAGTTTGGCGACTTTTGCCATCGCATTGTAGCTACGCTAGCTGCATTACCCTTATGTAGTTAAGATACTCTTAATGCATACTAGCACGCAGTTCAGCTCGCTAATTGCAAGTAGCTCATCCAACACGGCAAATATTTTTATGACCTGAAGCCTGAAAGCAAACAGTCGGTTTTTGGTCAACAGGGCTGGTCAGTGAAGCCAAATCCATAAGCTTTGTACACTCAGCCAGTCACACAAATCCGCCGGTCGGAAACGACAAATCTGTGACTCTGTAACTGTAAGAACGAGATTTCAGCGCCTTGTCACAAGAAGGCGGTCAAATTCCTCCGCGACTCCATCCAGTCGATAAGGCTGATCACTGGGGATAATCGTGTGAAGGTTCTGCTTTCTCAGACCTCTGTCCACCCGCCAGACCCAAAATAGGATTAGGCACCCGGAGAGATCCGACCGCGGCCAGACTGAGGCACCTCTAATGGTGCGTGACCGTGTGATTAATTGCCCAGCATCACTACCTATCACCTGGTCCGTCACGATGGGAGAATTGTTGAACAGGGTGTTTAAAGATTGTGTGAGTGGAGCAGATGGTCCGATCGGACTTTCAGATTGACTCACGCGATAGTTACAGTTTGAGACACGGGTACCGCGCCTACGTTAAAACGCCGTTGCAGTTCTTGTTGTTTCAGGTTTTGTGGTAAACTGTGCTGGAACTTCCATTCACTTTTCTGGTGGATACTTCAGATTGTTCATTTTTATCCTGCTCATGCGATTTGCAGTACAAGAGAGAATAAAATAAGAAGGCCTCAGATGATCCCAATTGACGGCAGATACCTCCGTCGCTGTGACATGAGGGGTGAGTTTAATGAGCAGAGCTTCATACCTTGCCAGCTGCCTCCTGAACACTAACATGGCCGTCCCTGTCACTTTTGGGTGACGGATTGTGGAAGCAATTGATTTCCTATACACAGTTGCTATACATTGAATTCAGGAAGAGGCAAGGTGGATAAATCCTCCACAATACTTTGGGAGCTCCATCAACGGCCAATCACAAGATGACGCCGCTGCTATTTCCTGCTCGCCGTGGCATCAAGGCAAACATTATAAAGGTCAGTTTCGACAAATAATGTCATTTTCCAAAAAAGCAACTCTAATTACGGATGCGGCCGCTGCACTGGCTATGTTATGCAAAGATGAAGAGTTCAAATGCAAATGCTGTCAAGCGCCACTTCGACAGAAATAGAAGCAACGCCGACGAGCAGATCGTCTTGCCCGGGCAGCGCATACGAAGCCTCGTCACTTTGCTTAAGCGAGAATCTGATCTAATTGGAAACACTCAAGCGACCAGTCGACCCGGCTCTCACAGGTGTGTCATCAGACTTCTTAGCACTACGGCAAGACGAGGCCAATTACACCTCATTTCCTCATCTCTCGTATCCCATGGCAAGGCGGAGGATACCGTTCAGTTCACAGGCAGGCGTTGGACGGGAACATGGTGGCAGCTTTGGTCAATTATATTATTTGGGTCTTTTCTTTTCATGCTGTAGGTTAGTAGAACATTTAAAAAGTATACACAAGTATACATGGCATAGTTTGATTTATTAGGCACTCTGGTGGGGGCGGGGGGCGGGGGGTAGTTGTCTGAGTTGTACATAAGCATAGACAAAGGATATTTCTGTTAAACTACTGCACACGGGGTTTTGCCTCCATTTTTTTTTTTTTTTCCTCCAGCGGGGTCTTGCCGTTTGAATAAAAGGACAATGATGTAAAACAGCCCAACGATTATACAAAGGAAGCAGCCGCCGGGCACACATAGGGCCAATGCAGACCTTGCAATTATTGCGCAGGCACACCATTCTTTCGAATGTTGACACACATCTCTGTGGCCCATCCCAAGAGTTAAACGCTTGATGCGAGTGGCCCAGGGAAATAAAGTGGACTCAGTCTCTATCACATAAAAGAGCAAGTGGCATCATTACAGAATTAAGAAGCGCGTGTCAAACCCCCGGTGGGCTCATGTCATGCAACGGTCTCTGCCAGTGGTTATCTGACACTGAAGGTTTCCTCAAAGACAACGTATTATTGCTCTCTCTCACTCCCCCACCTCCCCCCTCGTCACGCCTTCGCTCTTGCTTTCCTCCCCCACTGTCTCACTTTCCCGTGCTGTCGCCCTACAATCCTTGTCGGAAGCGCCAGTGAACTGTGGCTCATAGGCCTAAAAATACCTGCCCCTAGACAATGGTGGAGCATATTTGAAACGGCTCTACCTGTTCTATTTGGGCCTTCTTTTCTGGATCATCTTCCCCCAGCCCCATTTCTTTCTCCTTGAGCTACAATATGCCATGCTGTTCCAGAATTGAACAAGACACTCATGGCTTCCCAAAAAGCATCAAAGTCACAGGTCGACATCTTGTTCTAATTGCTGGTTCCGAAATATAAAATGCTCATAAATCATGACGAGTAAACCATGTCTGTACAAAATAAGACAATGAAGTAGCACCAGTAACAGCCAAATGTGCCTGACAATTGTACTGTAACATGCTAATGCTGAGTAACGCCTACTCCGATGCCCAACATGCCAACGTTTCTTTTTAATGGCATGATGTGAGGTGCCATTGCCACACAAACCGTAAATCCCATCATGCAGCAAAACAGCCCTTCACTGAACAATAGTCAACGTCTCGCGAGCTTCACTCTGCGGCGTCCAAAGCCGGTCGATGTCTGCCCAGAGCCGCCGTCCCCGAGGCGGGAGCCACAGCCGCCACAACCGCTCTGGCGGCTGGAGACTGCTCATTCAGGTGAGGGGGACTCAGTACAGTATGTTCCGAATTATTTTGTGTGGTGAAGCCACCATCCTCTTCATAGTGACCTCGTATGGGACTGCGGATGGGTTGGAATGTGGCTGGCTGGCCATATCTTGCACAGATCTGAACTGCCATGTCATCAAAGCGAGAGACATGAAAATGCTAACAAAATCCTCTCAAACAAATGGATTTAGCAGGGTGTCCCTGGTTTGTTATGGTCTCGGCTTTCATGACTTGACTTGTCATTTCCTGAATAAACAAATAGAACCGATTTGAGTTGCATTCAGTTGCATTTAACACAGAATGCAATCAGCAATCATGGGCACGATTGATTTGAGAAGAAGTGCTAATTTGGAGGAACGTGTGCACTGCATGAGCAGTTTGTGTTTTCTGTGTCAAAGACCCAATGGATGGATGGATGGACAGATAGATAGTTAGATAGCTGGCTAACTAGATAGCTAGCTTCATAGATAGCTAGCTACAGAGAGAGATAGATGGATCAATGGATAGAGATGTGGGCGTGTGTGTATGGAAAGGGGAGGGGGGCGGGGGGTGTCTTTAGAGGGTTTGTTAATGAGCCAAGGTAATCAATGCCAGAAGAGATTACTTTGATGGAAGCCTTTGAGAAAACAATGTGTCGTGACGACCTCTGTCTAAGGAAAGCACAAAGCAAAGAATCCAAACAAGAAGAGTGACCTTCAGCAGGTTCCAGCTAACACACCATTGACCCATTAATTCACTGCTTACACGTGTGTTGATTTTAGCTCACCTTGGAGAGAAGACAAGAATAAACGGGATCGGAAGCGTTGCATCTCATTGTCACCGAGAAGGACTCCCTTTAAAGTGTCGCCGTAAGATTGAAGCACCGGGCAAATGAATTCTGAAAACTCGAAATCAGCTTTCATAGAAGTCGTATCTTCGATAGTCTTTCCTAATATAACTGAAATAGACTTTTCCGTCCTCAAAGCGACTCTTCTGCATAATGTAAATGTCACAAATCCTTTTCAGTCTTTAATCCATTCGGGATGATGTCGAAGCAAGAATTAATCCTGTGCATGCAGAAATTACCCAAATGCCAATGTATAATCCAAACCAAGTGAGGGGCACGTTATTGTCTTTGGTTCGCTTCCGTTTCCCTGTTAGGACGGGATTGCAGGTAAACAACTGCTTGGAGCCTTTAACAATTGTTTAGTGAGCGATATTGTCGACGGGCCTGGAATATATATAGACACTTTTGCATTTAATGTGTCGCGCGCACTCATGCAGGATGATGTGGCCGGATGTGCATCTACGCTTCAAGTCTGACATCGCCGCTTGTATAACGACATATCACAAAGTAATTTATATTTGTCAGTGATGAGAAGCCATTACACGGCCGTGCCTGTCATGCTTCTCCTCTCGCCATCATGCAAGTTTAATGGGAGGCTCCCTGCAAAATCATTGACTGCGTGCTGTGTCGAAGCAATTATTTTATACTGAACAAAAAAATGTGTACAATCGCGAGAGACCTCGACAGCAGAATGCACTCGCGCACATTTTCACTGCAGGGGAAAAAAAAAACAACTAAACGGTTTCAGGCTTCAAATTGTTGCCGCCAACTGAAACATTTGATGAATGTGCAGTAACGGCAATATTTTAGGAAAAATTTAGTCCTGGGTCAGGCTTAGTTAGTTCATTTAACTAACTGACTGACTGAGCTAACCTTTTCCTTGTCTATTGATGCCTGATTATAGTGCACAAATAGTTTCTTTATTTTTATAAATGTTTTAATGAGTACGCAGAACATACAGATCAGAAGACTGCGTATCGGCGGCCATAGGACGGTAAGTTCTGAGCTGAATAGATACTTTCTGTCAGCTGTGTGTTCAGCAAGATTGTTTTGACTTCAAAATGTCAGCCCAGTATCGACTGGACAAATCCCCCGTGGCATTAAAGTTGCTTTTGGCTACAATGCTGGTTAAAAATGCTACTCTGTGCATTTATTGCCTGCATAGTTGCCAAGAATTACTTTCAAAACCCAAAGTACTTTCCCGGTCAGGCCAAAGTAAATGAATGAATCCGTTCCAATGGCCAGTTGCTACGCTTTTGGTTGCCTTTTGCTGACTATTTTTCTGCTTTTCACTCCAGCACATGCAATCGCTTCTGGTTGTTTCCGGCACTTCTACCCTCTCGAAGCATTATAATGCGGACTGACTTTTTAACTTTTTTTTCCCCTTTGTACTGTAACAACACACATACGTGTGAATGAAGACATTTTTCTATTTGAGCGGCAATGCATTCTTACAGTTGAAATGTAGCAATCAGACCCACTGCATTATTTTGAGCGCATCCAAACCAAAGTGATGATTTGAAAATATGAAATGTAAACACTCTTGATGTCTTCATTACTAGGATTTACAAGATCTCTTTCTTCGCGACGTGAGCTCTAACGCATGGTTGGCTGCGCTTTGTCGTAGGCGTTGAACAGCTCCAAGCCCGTGACGGCGTGTTCCGCACCACTGCTTTCAGTTTGCAGGATTATCTGTATGACTCGCAGTACATTAACGCAACTCATTTGGTCTGGAACGCAGTCGTGATTATGAAGCCAAACTCTGGCGTCGGCTATTTGACTAAGTTGATCAGGCTGAAGACATCAAAAGTTATTTAAATAGCGCTGGCACCAAGCCGAATCCTTGTACGTCCAAAATCATGATTTAAAAACATTTTTTTTTTCAAAGAGAGCAAGTCTTTTTCAACATTTTGGACTGGTCAAAAATTTTTAAAAACAACAACACGCACACACACACACACACACACACACATGGACTGCTTGTCTAGATTTGTGGAAAATAATAAGTGAAATTTTCCAGATGTTGACGTTGCAGGTTTTGGCCAGATGCTTTCAAAATGATAAATGTAATGATTTTTTTTTTTTTTTAAATTAGCATCTCCACGTCTGCTGGTAGGAAGCGAAAGATGTTTTTTTGCGGGGTTTTTTTTTGTGTCACAGGTTTCAGAGAGGGAAGTACTTCAACTGACGGGCATGGACCCAAAGAAAAAGAAGTACAAATAAAATTCCTGATGACATCGGATAGCCGTTTAAATGAGTGGGGGTCAAACTGGACGCTGCCATCGTGTGTTCAGCATAGCTGCTGCACAACCAAAAAAAGACATCCCTCTTTTTCACTGTTTCTCTTTAACTTGTACTTTGTATTTCGAGTTTGTAAGTGGTCACATTTTTTGGTAAAATTTTTCCACTGCCTTGCATTGTACGGTTGCATGCCAAGTGTTACGGCACTGTCGAAAAGCAACACAATTGCGTTGTTGCATGTTGGTTCGTGTGCGCGATGAATGAAATTCTCTCAATCACAAGGTTGCTGCCCTCATGTTGTGGAAGATGACATTTTTGCCCCAAAACGACCGGTTAGCAGTTTGGACCTCGAGCTTTTAAAATGGGTGTCAAGTCGGAGAGTCGACTTGTCGTCTGGTCATCCGAAAACGGATACGTTTGTCACGGAGACATCAAAAAAGAAAAGACAATCGATCCCATTCCATATCATGACAAAACATCCGCAAAACAAATAAATACCCGCTTGATCTTCATCCTAACTAGCCCCCAGTCGCTAATGAGAGCGAGATTGCTCCCCGCGCCACGGTGGAAGAATTAGTCCATGGGATAATGATTCATTTCCACTCTGTATCCAGTGTCCTTGTTTGTCTGAGAAAGGCAAAGACCGCCCGCGTACGTGCCGCCTCCCCTTTTACTTGTGCCTCGGTGGCGCTCTCGTCTCATTTCTTTCTGCCCTCTTCAATATCATCCCCTGCTCAATCTCCTGGCT
>NW_017805745.1:692542-694103 GCF_001891065.2 Hippocampus comes | reverse complement strand
ACACCCCCACCTCCCACCCCATCCAATCCTCATTCTTGAGCTGTTTCTTTGACACCATCAGCCTTGTGCAAGGGGTCATTAGCACAGCCACCATTAAATAAGTGAAATCAATCCAGAAAAACAGCTGCCTCCCAGGGAAAGGGAGGGGCCGGTGGATTTGGGAATATACCGGAGAGGCTCAGGCAGAAAATATTGATGGCGATGTCGTGGTAAGATCAAGTCTGTGTGTGTGTGTGTGTGTGTGTGTGTGTGTGTGTGTGTGTGTGTGTGTGTGTGTGTGTGTGTGTGTGGGTGTGTGTGTGTGTGTCACTGTGCTCATATGACCGGGTGATGGAAGAAGACCTCCTGTGAGGATCTTTACATTCTTGCCAATCTCGCCACTGTAATTATGATGTAAGTGGAATAACAGCACGTGAAGTGTGTGTGTGTGTGCGTGTGTGTGTGTGTGTGTGTGTGTGTGTGGGTGTGGGTGTGGGTGGGTGGGTGTGGTAATTAACCCCAGGCAGCTGAAAAATGAGTCTAATGTGCAGAGCGAGACATTGAAGCTATTCAATCAATCCTTTTTTTTTTTCCTCTGGAGCATTTAAATTTATCAGTGACCTTGTAATTGTTAACGGCGACACGCGTTTGAACCCATTTAGCAGACAACAACAGTTCATTTGTTTTTCTGCCCAGTTTTTCAAACAGCGAATGCGTCTTTGTCACATTTCTCCTCATTTCCGTCATATGCTTTTGTTTGTGCTTCTGAAATGGTCACTGCCAAGAGCTCATTTTAGTGTCAAATTTGTTTTGTCGACTAATGAAGCAATTTTTGTTTGACGATGGACGTGAAAATTAAACATCAATTCATGACCCCAAATTCCAAAAGATGAGGCTAATGGAGACAATCATCCGTTGGGCTCCATTGGCTAAACTTCATTATACGGATAGTCTTTCTATTTCAGTGAAACAATAACAATAATAATTAAAAAAAAGACCATTAAACTTTAATTTTCTGCAATTAAGATGACTTGTGCACGAATGCACAATTCCAATTCACATGATTGCAATTTTAGGGTTTACATAAAGTGTTTGACAAATGTATTAGACGATAAAGACAAATTGTCTCAGAGAGTATCAAGCATCAATGAGTCCTTTCGTGTTTCCCATTTTTTTTGAGTGCGAAATAGTGGGAGCTTTTTTTTTTGCGGGGGGGGGGGAACAAAATATTCACATCATTTACATAACAACATCGAGCAATCCAACATCTTTTACATTATTCATAACTGCAAAAAGAAGACGCATTATCCTTACAGCCAATCGGCATCAAGAATTTACTTCCAACGTCACAAACGCGGCACACACATTCACACCGTCTAGTCAATTTACTTGTTTACAGGTGTTGAACTGTGAACCGAGAGCGCAATAGCAATTAGCATGAGCACAGGGCAACGCTAATCACTTTCCCTATGTGCTGCCTCCAAAAACCACAACATAGTTGATAATTGGCGGTCAAATAGATTTGTTCAACATTGTACATATTTTAATGAAATTAAGTTGAATGTTCAGTATGTATATATAT
>NW_017805745.1:675460-692507 GCF_001891065.2 Hippocampus comes | reverse complement strand
TCACACACACACACACACACACACACACACACACACACACACACACACACACACACACACACACACACACACACAATGTATATATATATATATAGAGAGAGAGAGAGAGAGAGAGAGAGAGAGAGAGAGAGAGAGAGAGAGATAGGTATAGATATAGCAAAACCATGAAGTGTTGCTTTTGTCTTTTACGTGCTATCGAGCAGCCTTTGAATGTGAATGTTGCATTCTTGAATAATGAAAAGCTTGACTGTATCATTAAATGCTAAGGGGAAAAAAAAACAGGAATTGGATTTTCAGAATAAAAGAAAGATTTTACAGGTCTGACCCGACTGGCGATGTGATGGACAGCGTGAGCCGAATGACTCGACATTGCACGGAGGCACTGTCACATTCAGCATCTTAGCAAGAGAATCTGTCCCAAAATGGAGTGCAAACTGCCGCCAAGTCCTGGCTCGAGAAACGATTCCAGATGCTAATCAGAGCAGTGTTCACTCACTAAAAGCAGGCCAAACTGCCAAATTGCCAGGCTCCTTCTTAGGTAGACTGGAAACAGTTTTTTTATGGACACAAGCGATGGAATTAGTTATGTCAAATGAGGGGACTGGATTGCTTTAGTTTGGGTCATTTAGCAATGCAATCAAGTGTAAAGGCACCTTCGTCGCATCAGATGCTTGACAAAACATTCAGCTATAGTGCAAAAAAAAAACAATCATCCAATGTGGAGATCTCACAAGGTCAATTTGAGCAACGACATCATCAAGAAAAAAGACCTTAAAACCTGAAAACAATTGGTGCCGCAATGCCTTCATCCGTCCATTGATCCGTTCTGAGCAGATTTTTTTGACATGTGGAATTTTGGGGTTTTTGTTGACTGTAAACTACAATCATATGAACCAAACTCGGTGTGTAGTACTTCGGAAAAATATGACCTCGTCCTTTTACGTTACTTGACTTGCACCAGTAGAAATGTATTTCCTTGACTTCTCATTTCGTTTGTATTTTTGTCTACAGTTTTGAACGGAAACAATTCGTGTCGTTGCACTCAGAGTTTGTCACATGTCCAAGACGCCGAGCGTCTGATTCTTCTTTTGAACACTCTTCATAAAACACAAATTAATCAACGGTATGCCAATAATAGAGAAAGGGTACCAAATACGCTTGCGGTTGAACAGGATTGTAAAACTTTGATCCCGTCCCCTTAAAATAATCCCGTAAATTATTCTGACTCCTTTGTTGTTGTTGGGGCCAACAGAGCAGAAAAGAGTCGAGTTGAAAATGCTTTCATAAAAGATGTGTTGTGGCTGTCGGAATGGCGGCAGGAAGAACAATCGTGTAAAACAGAATTTTTACACCTTAATTAGCTAAAGAGGACACTTTTGCATTTGCAAATGACGCCGGCGGTCCCCCGGTGGGAGGAGCTGACAGATGAAGAGGTGATTAAGATGGGAAAAATCTTGATGTTGCGATACTTTGTTGCTGAGACTCATCACCGGTGACAGGTGGGGTTGTTCCACACTCAGACAGCTTGCAACCGAATCACTCTTGAGCTGTCCAAATTACTTTCAATATTCCACTTGAAGAGTAGGCCAAGGCTTCACTGCAGTGAACAAAATTGGACTCAATCTTGAGAGCTTGAAAAGTTAATTGGGGACTGACTGCTAAGATCAAATAATGCATTCAAAGATGAAGACATATTAATAGTGTAAAAAAATGGGGTGGGGGGGCAATAAAATCGTGGTACTTGTGTAAATCTGGATAGCACTTATTGTTAACATCAACTGTAAATAATTTGGGTTTTCATGGATTTGAGGATGAGGATGGGTGAAAAAAATAACGTGAGTACATTGTTAAATACTTCGATCAAGTACCACCGAACTCACTTTGGTGCTGCTGCCTTTTAAAAAACATACACGAGCGTGCGTGCAATGCTAGCATATTTTTTTTGAAGCTAGCGTAAGTTTTACCTTGCCTGCGTCCAATAATACATTGCGTCTTGTGTACGTGTTCAATCCAGAAATAGCACCCGTAACTGACACTCCGCCTTTTAATACGGTGCGCCCGTATGGCCGTAAAAATACGGTACTCACCCAGACCGAGACCCGGATAAAGTATAAACGTGGTCCAATCAGAGAATTTGTCCCTTACAGAAATCTGAAAACTTGCTCACAAAATGCCAGCCTACCACGAACTGAATCTAAATATCCCCGACATCTTCCCGATCAACATTTACGAAGGGGATATTGTTGAATTGTTGCCCATTTACACATCGGCGCGTTTTCGCCACCGATACTGAGCGGGCCCATTTTCATCGAAGAAATTGAAAATAGCGCGAGGCAATTAAGTTTGCGAAATTGTGATGCAGCTCACGTTGCCGTTTTATGAATTGATGCATGTTCAGAGACAGGCGCGGAGCTTTACAGACTAACGTTTTATGTTCAAGCAAAGACATTAACATCCCAGGCAGCCATTAAGTACAACAGTAAAATAATTTGATTTTCCCCATTTTGCATCTCAAAGCATCCATTTGGAGTCAATATCAATGTTTGTATTACAGCTGCGGAACGGATAAATGAACTTGGTTTCTCTTTTATCCCCAACAGCATCACTGTTCTTTAATGTCCCCGCTCTTGGTGACTATTACATCTGCGTTGCATCCAGAAAATGATTTGTTTGCCACACAGACACTCCAGCCAGCAACGCTCACACAAGAAACTAATGCTACATTCATTTCCAGGTGGCCACGGCTGCCTTGTTTGGCAACAATAGAGCGCGCTCTTGCCTTGAGAGGTTTTTTTTTTTTTCCATCTCTGTATTCGAGTTTTGTTGCAAGACCCAACAAAACGTCAATAAAGGCTAAAAACCGGCCAACATAGTGGGGATCTTTAGAATATTTGGCCATTTTTTCCTCTCTCTCTCTAAAGCAGAGACTCCCAACCTTTATTGATCGAGGATCTCCTTTTCAAGCAACCAAACCACACCCCAAAGAATCGGCCAACTAGAAAATGTTCATTGCAATGGGGACTATGACTCATACGTGAATATGTTGCCTTTTCGCCACCGTACACTTAAGAGGGTGAGTCAAAAGCTACTGAGAAAAAAAAGCCAATGGGGGAGTGCGTCCTGTCACATTAGTGACAATACGTTAGCGCAATAGCACAATGATCCTGGATAGAACCAAATGATACCTAAAGGGGCCATAGGCAACACATGTTCATCTAGTTTATGTATTATAACACTGAGTGCACATCCAGAAACATCGTATTTCTCACTGCAACGGATGGGAGTGTATCTAGCACAAGCTTCGGTCCTCTGCTAGGGGGCATGCAGGTCTCTCTCTCTCTCTCTCTCTCTCTCTCTCTCTCTCTCTCTCTCTCTCTCTCTCTCTGTGAGCTCCCAAATGGTCGTAAACCATGCTTCCCCGAGCAAACATCGCAGCACTGAAGCACTCCCAGGTTGTTAGCTGCTGCGGGTTCCGAAGCAAGATGTCGCTGTACATGCCAGTCTGTACTCGAGGCGCCTGCGTCCATTCATTGTCTTCCGTTTTAGGTGCAATTGTGTTTGTCTTGCTGTAAAAACTCCAAACGAATATGGATGGGGTTTTCCAAAAGAAAAACAAAGTCTTGAAAAGGTCATAAAACAAATTGACGTGACAAGCAATGCCCTGTTATCAGTAACGACGGCAAAAAGACTCTTCACTGTTGCACAACCACATTTAAATGACATTGGGAATACATGTAAAATACCACGCAAAAGTTCTGGAAAAAAAAAATCCAACAGTTTAAGTTTTGTGGGGGAAATCCCTTCCCATTCTTCCGTGATGTAAAAAAAAAAAAAAAAGTTGGTCAACAATCTCGCGTCATATTTTGCGCGTCTTAATGCACCACACATTCTCAATGGGAGACGGGTATGGACTGCTGGCAGGCCACTCGAGTAGCCACACTCTTTTACGACAAAGCCACACTGTAGTAAAACGTGCAGAATGTGGCGGAGCATTGCCTTGCTGAAATAAGCGAACGCATGTACAACACTTTTAAAGTGCCACACCAAGTTGAGTTGTATTCACTTGAAGATCGATTGAAAAGCATTCGCAAATCATTGTGTACTGCTTTGACTTACTTGCACATTTATTTGCAAAATCCACTGTTTCCATTCATCCCCGACCTTTTTGGTGAACTAGAACTAATACAGATCCATGTCTTTTCAAAATGTTGCTTAGTAAGATGATCTGCTGTTGTTCTTAATGCTGTGAGTGAGCACTTTTGGCTGTGTTCAGCCAAGCAAAACATGCCTTCAGCTCAGCAAGCTGTTCTCGTCGTACGTTCATCTGGATCTAGAGTGCACGCTTTATCAATTGTACAGCAGACCTTAATTTTCCGAACGTCTGGAGCAGCCGTGTCTCAGATCAAATGCAACACAGCAAATTCCATTACTGTTGACAAATTAGTTGTGTGCACGCCAACGTTTACACACCAAAGCATGTTTGCCGTCTTGGCACATTTATTCAAACTCCAAATTCAGTGTTCACATTACTCGGTCTGCTCCACCTACCTCCTGCTCCTCGTCATCCGTTAATACCGCCCCTCACCCCCCCCCCCCCCCGCAAAAAAACCCTCCATGATTACTTTGAATACCGTGGCAACACCCGCACTTGAATGCCACTCTCAAGAGTCATTTTTCTCTTATGAACAAGAATGATGAACTAAAGCCAAACAAGCAGTCATTGAAAAGCATTTTTTTCAGACTCCACTTGCCCGTCAGTCATCGTGCTGTTCTCGATTGGCAGCGCCGAGTCTGCTGCTGCCTCTGTTTTACTTTTAGGTGATTTGGTGGAGGAGAACACAAAGACACAGCAGGTGGAAGACGGACAAAGAAAAACGTTATAAGATGTACACTCATGCTATAAACTTTTTCCTTTGAGGCCATCAAAAAGGAAGGATGAAAGGGCCACTTTCAAATATGTCGAGTTTTTGAAACAAGCTAAAGCCAGTCAAGAAGGCAATTGCATATTGTTTGTACTGTTCATCGACTGTCTGTTAAAGGTGTGAAATAGTTGGAGTTTTCCAAGTTTTTGGGGGGCCAACAGCCCTCTCTCTTACAGAGTAGATCCGAACAGCAACCGAACAGCAACCGAATCCCATATCCACGTTCAGAACCAAAAAAAGAAAAAAAAAACTGTAGTCAGGTGACCATTTTTCAGCGACTTTAAGATCATTCATGTGACGTCTTCATAAAGTGGCCACGGAGCACCAAGTGGAAAAAAACTATTTTTGCCTCGAAAATGGAATTATCTTTTTGCACTACAGTGTTTTAAAGATACATTTTGTTCGACAGTACACCCTCCCTTCTCACTCTGCCCACCTTCACCCTTTTTAACTAACCTTATGTCCCATATTAAATGTCACTTTATGTTTTATTATTATTATTATTTAATCTTTATTTTTGGGTCATGTCGCGGGGCACTGAAAAATGGATGACGGGCCAATAATGGTCCCCAGGCCCTATTTTGGACACCTCGGATATAAACCGGGTGAAATGTGACTGCCTACTCGTGTTGGAAATTCAAACGAGGTTTGATACATTGACAATTTTTTCGCATCCAACGTAAAAAGTATGATGCGTGATGTTGACACGCGTTCGGCGTTCTGATTTGAACATGTCCGCTCAACGTATGGACACGGAGGGAAAATTCATTTCAATTAAAATATTAGAAAATTAGGGAAAAGCATAACGAGGGAAATTTGTTATTTTCCGGCTTTCTGGACAACGACCCCAATTTTCTCATCGTCACACAAGAATCTTGATAAAAGCCTGCAGCCGCTTCTACCTGCAGGGCATTGCAGCCATTTGTGGAGAACAGGCACAACTTGGGGTTGATTTCTGTAATTCAATCAATCCCTCTGCTTACTCTGTGTTGCAGAAAAACAACAACGACAAATATCAAATATATCTGCATTTTCGTGGGATTCATCATTATTTCCATTGCGGCGCAGAAGTGCATTCACTGATCATTATACGGGGAAAATGGCGATGCAAGCCGCCAACTTGTGATAAACACATGAATACATGAATATGTGAGTGAGCGCTGCCTGCAGGAGGCAAACGCGTTGTGTGAGCTGAGCGGGTTGGCTCTCTGCCATTTACATTGTTGAGGTGTGCTCTTTAATTGTTTCTGTGGGGGGGGGGGGTGCATGTCGGTGTGATGAAACTTATAAACCGGTGAGGGAACGTGTTCTCGTGATGAAATCAAGATCAAAATGGCTTTATTGAGGAGGTGGGGGGTGGGGGGGGGACCAACAACAACAACAATCAGTAAAAAAGTCTGGTTGATGTTCACGTTCACCCGAGCGGCGAGATCCATTTCTGAAATCCGTAAAATGGAAATTGACAACCGAAGACCCGTTTATGATTCGGAGGGTTTATTGAATTTCACTGCCATGTTTATACTGCGCAGGGTATGCACTGCAAATTTGCCGCCTTGATCCGTCAATACATTGTAAAACAGAAACATTAAAATAGAAATAAATAAAAGCTCCATGGTGATTTATAGCCCTCATAAAAAGCTCCGGAGATCCTGCAAGGTGAGTCAAGGGCATTCGGCTTCTCTGCCTGCCTTAATATTCAAGGTGGGAGCATACCTGTCCCTGAACGCACAGTACGCACACATTTCGTAAACCCCTTTCAGAGCACATTTCACAACCATGCCACGATAGAAAATCACGACCCTGATGTGTGATATTTTTGCTGTGTTGATAGGGGCACATTTGTGGTGTGAGGAATATATTTACACCATGTTTGAGATTTTTCTAAATACAATCTGCTGTTGCACATGTATGCCACAAAAAAAAAAAAGGACATTTGTAGGATATAAAGTACACCGTCTTCTGAAACGTGTCAATCTTTGCACGCCTCCTTTGCAAGGGGGAGTGCCCCCTGGTGACTGGAATGTGTTACAAGCCAAGTCGAGGTGTCCCGACAGAATACGATTGCAAGCATTTGACAACTTTCGTCAAAATATTTGTGTGAAATTGGCCCGTCAAGTGTTGGCTTAAACTACCAACAACAACAACACGAATAACAAAAGGATGAGAGGACAGCATGACTTTTGGATGACTTTTTAAACTTGGACTTGTCTTTGTGAATGGGAATGTTTGGAAACGGACCACCGACTAATTGTAATATCAAAGGATGGATCTCGATGCTGAAAAGGAGCCCGTGGTTCTCTGAAGCCTGTGATTTATACGCATCCCGCAGACTCAGAAGGACACTGAGACGATTTGTGGCGATGGGAGGACCGCAACCCCCTCCCAAGAAAGGCCAATGAGTGTTTTTGCATATGACGTGCAACTTGGAGTGAACGCATTAATCATGAAGTGGCAGTGGGGCGAGACTGAAATATGTCATTTCGGGAGATCGCTGGGGGGCGTTGAGACAATTTGGGGATGGGGTGAAATTTATGGAGCTCACATTTGAGCCTGTTGCATCCTCTGAGAGCCAATTACAAGAGCGGGCAGTTCAGGTTCTCCGGAAGGCTATCCCAGAAGGCCATGAAAAATGTCAATGTCTCTTAATTTTGAGAGAGTTTCAGATTTGTAAACACTTTTAAGTGGCATACAACGCATTGCATAAAAAAACAAAACGAAGAAAAAAAACTTAAACTCTCGTTCAATCCCCGTTATTTTCCCTGGAGCAAACCCCTTCAAGCCCAGCCGTTTTAATCGATTTTGACTGATTTGCAGATTATTCTGTTCTTTTGCGATAGAAACGTGCATCCTGCCAAAAGAAAGATACTTCTACTTGTTCTGCAGCGTGATCCTGACTGATCCCTTACACCCGCTGCCACCCGCTGGACAGATTTTAAATCATTTACAATGCAGACATGCTTGATCCAAAGTCAGAGGCTGCGTCAGACAAAAAAAAAAAAAAGGAAATGACGTTTAAATACGTCATGGGTAGGCGGTCATGGTGACTTTTCTTGATGTATTTATACGTCATGGGGAATAAAAGGGTTAAGTCACGTGATTTTTGCTTGATTGATAAAATACATCTCTCGGATGCTCCTGAACACATCATCAGTGATGTCGCCTGGAGTCCTCGGATGTTTTGGGTCTTTCAACATCAGACATCCTCTTCCAGGCGACCAAGCCATGGTTGATCAGAGGTTCAGGTGGCATTTGCTACCCCACCGTGGATCTCCTCTCCTAATCCACAGCCATCTCGAGGCTTTTTTTTCCTGCTTCCTCCGTGATGTTCCTGATGGCTCCTCTCCTCTCCACCAGCCCAGCGCACTCAACGAATGTGATTTGCTTGAAGCCTTCCCGACCTGTGCCAGTTTTTCAAACAAACCCCGGACTGATCGTTGATTGGTTCCAGGGCATGTAGAGACAGACTGCCCCTTGAAATTCATACCAATGGGACATCCTCAATGAGCCCAGCGGGGTTAACTCTTCAAAAGCCCCGGGATTTTCTTTTTGTCAACACGAAGCCAGTTATATAAATTAGAGGTAAATCGAATCTGATTTTCGACGGTGGTGAAGCTCGTGGTAAATTCTTTTTGTCTGTCACTCCAGAAGGAAGTAATTAAGCCAACTCCAGAAGGAGTAATCAGTGTGGATTACAATTTGCTCATTAAGCGGACTCGGATGTCGACTTAACAGTGTAATGCAGGTCACTTTGCAACCTGTCTGACTTCTGGGCTCCAGGGCTTCTTGGACGAATCGATACCATGACCTCAAACAAGTGAGCTTGCCGACTCTGCGTTTGCAACACGAGAGTGTGCGCGTCCAGCGTGAGGTCTCGGGAAGTAGTCGCCATTTTTTTTTTTTTTTTTTAGACTATTATACCGAATTGACCAATGCCGTCCAGTCGGACATGGATTTTTCGAATCAGATAGTCCAATCGGCGTGAAAGTAAAGGACAGCAGTCAGCACGATGTACGCAAGTGAAACCCACTTGTGAAGCAAGACACAAAATGTTTTGAAGCTGGAAAGTGGAGAGGTGACCCCGCTGGCAAGGTAACATCCTGACTTTTCGCCTCCCTCAACGGCCCAGGATGAGGAGGGGAGCGGAGCGCGGCGCGGCGCGCCTTTCAGCCACAGCCAAGGTTTTGATGTCCTGAGCCCAGCGCCGCTGCTTGCTAAAGATAGAAGGCTCTTATCAATTAGTGGCGGAAAACACCCGACTCTGAGCACCTTGGTCAGATAATTCGTCCTTGCGCTGGGCGATTGGATTCCCACCTCCCTATTTGCCTGCCCCTCCTCCCGCCTTTCACTTTTCGGCACAACATGACGTCCTCAATCCCGCCCTTCTCTCTTTTGACTCTTCGGGGTAACCTTTAGAAAAAAAAAGAAACAAGAGGCTGGACGGTAAAAATAATCCGGGAGTGCATTTTGGTAACTAGCTTTCAAAATGTTCTTTTCAATGTGACTTTCACCATTGCATTTCCAATTCAGTCCCACCTTGCCGTCCATTCTCTTCCAGCTCACTTTTCGGCACAACATGACGTCCTCAATCCCGCCCTTCTCTCTTTTGACTCTTCGGGGTAACCTTTAGAAAAAAAAAGAAACAAGAGGCTGGACGGTAAAAATAATCCGGGAGTGCATTTTGGTAACTAGCTTTCAAAATGTTCTTTTCAATGTGACTTTCACCATTTCATTTCCAATTCAGTCCCCCCTTGCCGTCCATTCTCTTCCAGCATTTTTTCCCCCCCCCCCCACCCACCCCATCTGCAGAGGATAAACGTCATTCCTCCATGCCCGTGAAAATATGAGCTGAATATTTTAGAAGACACAATGGATATATTGCTTTCTCTGATAACGATCTGTCCCAATGAAAATGGCGCTTTGGAATGAGCCAGCCTTTGGAGAGCGCCGTTTTTCGTGTTCTCCTCCAGCTTTCATAAACATCACAACGTGTTCGTTGGCAACTCGACTCGACGGCAGCGCTGTTCATCCAAATCTTAGCCTTTATCACAGTACAAATTCAATCCACTTCTTTGAAAGATTTATAGAGTCATGCAAGTTTTAGACCGAGCTGGGAGCGCTAATGGCTTTTAGTGCCGGGGCCCCCTAAGGAATTATTCTGCATGGAAACGGGGAAAAAACGCAGAGCAGCACTTAAAGTTGGCCGCAATGTCAGTTTCCTGTCCAAAAAGACACAATCGACTCGGAATACGTATGAATGCGAACCGTGAGGTTTTTGACAAGAAACGACAAAGTGCTTCAATGGTCAGCGCCAGCTTGAATAATTTGCAGAATCTTTTGAGCTCCATTTGAAGGCTGTTTTCCAAGGAGGCCCTTGTTTTCTTGACGCCGTCGTTTAGTTGCGAAAGGGAGAACTCCCCTTCATCAATATGTATGGCAATTTGCGGAACGATGTGGCCCCCCCCATTTACATTTCACGTCGGATTGCGTTCACTTCAGGATGAAAGTCTCAAGTGCGAATACGGGACTGTGACGTTATTTTGAACTGGCAAGAGAGGAAACAAGATGGGTGAAAGTCCCATTAGGTCCATAACATTTCCCTCCATTTTGTGTCCCGTTGTGCGTCACGGCTCTTCATTTGCATATGCATGAACTTGCGCCGTAAAAAACGTATTGGGTGTCATTGATTACTGAGTTAGCGTCTGTCATTGGCCCCAGATGAAATCCCGGGGAGATGAGATAGGGGAGCCAAATGTCGTTGGAAGACGACGCCAGTCAGACATGCGCCACTAGAACCTTGAGCACCTAATAAATCAAGCGACATCTTCTGCCACCAACCTGTCAACGTAATAGAGCTCGACAACTGTGAAGACAGAAGGTGTCTCCGGTTGAGTCGCAAATGGTGAGTCTGGAAGAGAAAATAGCACATTTCGAGAGGATTCCACCAACTGCTGACCACATATGACAAAAGTGGAGACAACAAAACCCCCACGCAAATCAAACTTTTTTTTTTCTTTTATTTTTTTTTTTTTTTAAGCCAGTAGACCAAAGCTCTGAAAACCCATAGCGTGAGAGTTGAGAGGCAGCGCAGCCGTGGAATAAAAAATTGCCACTGCTTGCTGTTAATAATTCAAAAGATTGCAATGGCACAAAAAAAAGACCGGTTGGAAAAAGCCTGCCCTTTGACCTGACATCAGAATACGTCAAACGTTCTGCTACTTAAGACCTCTCCCGCTGATTGTCCAGGGCCAACAAAGGCTTGCCGCACACTTACAGGGTAATTCACTGAGCTCCAACGAGCTCCAGCAACCCTCGCGTCAAAATCGAATTCTTTCACTGTGATGACGTGGAAGAAAAAATGCAGGTAATTGACGACACGACCAAAACTGACAAATGCAGGCGCGCGTCAAAAAAAAAAAAATGAGAAGATCGTGAGAAAGTTTGACTTCAGTTATACGATTCAAAAAGTGAAACATACAATTTTTTTCGGGACAAGCAACTGTCAATCAGTCGGAGTAGATTTGAGTTGCTCAATGGGTTACAAATGGTTGTATTTTTAATTTTTATTTTTTTGGACAATGCAATTAAGGCAGCAATCTATAATATAAAGAAAGAGTCAGACAGGTTGTGCTTTTTTTTTTTTTTTCAAAGGTGTCCCGGTGGCTTTCATAATTCTTTTTTTTGGGCAAAGGGTAGGTTTTGTTGTTTTTTGGAATTGTAGTGAGTCTTCAAAATGTGCTTTGTGCAAATACCGTGAGGACGAAAAACAACTCCAATGGGGATACAAGCAAAAGCCTTTGAAACGATTTTTTTTTTTTTCTGCAGTCCGATGGATTTTCTTCATTGTGTAATCTTGCAATGGAGTTAATGATAATTGGATGCGGCTTAATATGTTAACACTTTTGATTTGATCTTTTTCTGCGGGGGGGGGTATATTATTTTGCTATTATTACGAGATCTTTGGGGCATTCTCATTCTATTAAAGTTGTTGTAGCACACAATACGAGACAAATTCTCTGTTTTGCAGCTTCAATATTGCTTTGCTGATGATATTAACAGTTTTTGACAATTTTACATCTCCAACCATGATGGGGCAGTAGAATGTCCTTGGTCCTTTTTTTTCTTTTTATTTCATTTTCAAAGGTAGCAGAAGATGAAACGTACGTCCCGGTTTTGTGGCTCCCATGCAGAGGATAGCATCAGCTTTGGCTGGCTCCTCCGTCTGCTTGAAGCTAAATAAGACTGTGTTCAACCTCTTTGAACAAAATGTGACCGACTTTTCGACTGCGTTGGTACGTCTCAGAGCTTTTGAGATTGCTCATTGCCTCGCATCTGAAGCGACATAGTTCAGGACGCAGTTAAGTCATGCGACTGTACACAGTCGCTGGCCTCTTTTTTTTTTTTTTTTTCACATCATCCTCCTACCCTGCTACATTAGCAGAAAGCGGGATTGCATTTTTTTTTCCTCTTTTAAGCCGCAAGAGCTGACATTGTTAAAGTCTGCGACTGTCCTCGAAAGTGGACTCCAACAAACACTTTCCCCGTCAACAAAACAGCGGTCTCGCTATACCAGGTGTCGCGCACCTGTGTCGTGCAAAAGCTCACGGAGGGGAGGAAAAAGGTGGATGATGAAGAGCGAGCTCCCTTTTTTACAAGAAGAAGCAGCTGCAGAAGGAGAAGAAGAAACTCCATAAAGTCAAGCAGCGAAGGAATACAATACGATAGTACTTATGCATACAAATGTCAACCATATTCTTGGCTGTAAAGCTTGAAATGATGCCGCGGTCCAAAGTATTGAGAAACATGGTTAGGGTATATCTGGGAAGAAAAAAAAAATCAGATGTTTGATGGTGTCTGTAAAAGAAGGTGCCAAATTATGCCACAGCACTTCGACATACTTAACACAATCCACTCGTGACGTCGTCATCATTAGCAGGAGACGTTTTTGCAATTTTGGCATCTGTCATCGAAAACATTGAACAATTTGCATTTGCATCATTTGCAACAAGTTGAGATGGGACCGCATCAACATTTGGCGCTCTTTTTTTTCAGTACAACGTACTGAACGCCTTTCGGACAGCCTTCCATTTTGATAATGAAGGCTTGCTTATGGATTGTATTTATCTCTGTCTTATTTCGCATTTCTGACCATCAGTACGTGAACAAATTCACAGATTAGCCTCTGACACACACGCTCTGTGGTTGCCCTCTTTTTTCACTAATAAGTGTTGGGTTGCATAGTTTCCAAAGCTTCTTCAAGCACGTGTAGTCTTTTTGGAGTTATAAGTCTGGGCTGATCATGTTTGTGGGTCGCTCTAATTAGTTGCGTGTCCCACAAGCTATCTCTCTGATGTGATAATGTGTGTTATGGATTGAGAATACACGAGTAAACAAGCTCATTGTGCCTGCTTTGTATAAAGAGGAAAAATGTGAATAGAATCTTTTACTTTACTTTTTAATTTTTTTTATTTTTTCTTGCGTTATGGATTTAGCTGGGGTTTTGTAAAGACTGTGGGATTTTGCACTATTAAAGCGAGTGAAACATTCCAGGAAAAGTGACAAGAATGTATGATTGCATTGTATGACCACTGACTTTCAAATGGGTGCAAGCTCGAGAAATCCAAGACACGCATTGTATTATCACCTCCAGATGTTGGCCGAAACACAAAAGAGTAGGAGAGAATTCTCTGCCATTTTAACATGAGTCAAACTTTTAACTGACTGCCTGCAGCCAAAGCGATGCCCTTCCCTGCCGTGCGGGGGATCACCTGCACATCTGGCAACTTTGCACATGATGACAAAAGAGAATCTGTGCATCATCTCATCCGACCCTCTTTTTACGATTTCTGCCTGCATGATTTATTTCAACAAACAACTGTTGCATACATTAAAAGTGGCCTCTTGTTTTGGTTGCATGCCAGTGTCGGGATTTGAGGACGGCTGTGATGCGCTCCAGTTTCCTGGTGATTGTAAGGACTCTGGCAGCAGCATTTTGGATGGCCATCTGTATAAAGTGAGTAATCGAGGCGAGAAAGGCCTTCATCGGGGAGGCGATGGTCACTCTGTCAAAGTTCCTTCGGTCCTCTTTGGAGAGTGGCTAAGCTTCCAGAACGAAGAGCATCCCTGCAGCACTCCAACAATCAGCACTGTATGGTTGAGTGGCCACTACCGCACAGAAGAGGAAGGAAGCCGTTCCTTTATAAAAGGCACTTGGAAGCCCACCTGGAGTTTGGTACCTGAAACACTCTCGCACTACAGGAAAGAAAATTCTTTGGTCTGACGAGACAAAGATTGAAGTCTTTGCAAAGCATTTCAGTAGAAAAGGGACGCTCCCCATCCAACCTGATGGAGAGATGCTGCAAAGAGGAATGGCGAAAACTGGCCAAATGTGCGTGCTTTTTTTTTTTTTGCCAAGGACATCTTCAAGCTTTATGTGGGGGAAAAACAATCAGGGCCGTCCTTTGCTGCGCTCGGTGCTCCAATCAGCCTGCAAATTGACATGTCTTCCACTCACGTCATTCACATTCGGTCCGCAGGAAAGCGCTGGATCGAACTCGAAAGAATCTTCCACTCCAAAGAGATTTGCCAATGCTGCCGACAACCGATGTCCTTGATCTGCTCTAATTTGGGCGGGGCCCGGTTGTAAATTCCTCTCCTGACAGCGAATCCGCCGCACTGACCAACATTGTCTGCCATTTGTCAGATAATCCATAAAATATTTGCATGTCCCCCCATGATGATGAATGCCGTGCAGTTGGCCCCCAAATTAACTTAACGCCCACATGTTACTCTTTCTTTGACCCTACATGCATGTTTGCATGTCGATTCATTAATTAGCATCGCGTTCCCTGGGTTCCATCGCATCAAAAAATGGGTGGCACTTAATGATTCTGTTCATGGCCTCACTCTCATTTGTGAATGAGAAGTAAAAAATAAAACTCCCAAAATTCTGCGGCCAATATCAGCAGTAGCTTCTCAATGCTGTGCGTGACATTCTGTTCCGAACAAGTCTCACTCAGTGCTGGTGGATTCTTACAACTGGCAGTTTTAACGATCCCCAAATGATCAATCTACTCAAACAACTCATGAGTTCTCATATTGTTTTATGTTAATCAATAAAAGGAGCATTAATCAAACAAACAGCATTAGCTTTCCACCACCCACGCTGGTCTTAGCGCCCTTTCAGCATGTGTAGGTTGCGCCGAGTTGAACAAGGGATGGCGAAGTTTATTTTTCAGTGTCTGGCAGGAGTGGAGGGCGTTCCCTCCTGAGCCGCACCTGTCACTAATCATCCTCGTTAGCTAGCTGCCTTTAAAAGCGGCTGTCAGATTCTTTGCCTCTTCTCAAGTGCTAATTCTCCAAATGCTCATCATTCCTTGTTCATTCCGCTCTAGTTCATGTCATAGTTTGTTCCTGTTGTAAGTTGTGTTTATGTTACTTGGTTCAGAGTTGGGGGGCGGGGGGGTTGTTGTTGTTGGTTTTCTTTTTGTACAAGTCCCGTGATTGAATTGTCTTTTTTGATAAGCGATGTAGCTTATTTTTATTCCTTGTCGAGTGTAAGCGCTTTTTGTTCGTCACGGTTATCCTGGCTCTGAGTACCGGCAATCTCATTTGTACTTTGTTGGGCTCTTTGTAAATAAACATTTTTGTTAAAGAATTTTATCCTCATCTATGTTTTTGGGATCCACTCCCACCCGTATAATTCCGGATCCAAACAAATCCAGCTCCAGTCAGCATCCTATTTTGAAAAAGTTTTTTTTTCTAAGTGATCGCTGAAGTGGGAAATACAAGGCAGAGATTCTGACAAGAACAATATTACATGCAATAAATTAAAGAAATGTTGACCACATAGTGAACCTGCAGCTATACCCCCTCTGTGATCTGTTTCATTTGATCGTTTGGTCCGCCAGCTTTCATAAAGAAGTCTCTCGCAATAACACCGTGCTGTAGTCACACCTCTGGGCAAACTGGTCAGAGACCTGAGTCAGCTCATGGAACTTCCAAAAATGGTTGGTCTTCACTATGAATAGACCATTCAGATGTTTCTATTCCGTTTGCAGCTAAAACAAAAACAACAATAACTTACAAAATAAAAATAAAACCTGCCACAAAATGAAAAACAAGACCCCAAAATAAAGCCGCGCATCACACATTGATGTGACGTAAATGCATTTCATGTTAACTTCTACCACTCAAAAATCAACACATTGACATGAGCACGGCCTCCTTTTTTATTATGAGGAAGCAGTTAGCTGGGATTTTTTTTTTTTTTTTTTGGACAGGTGATCGGACAGTCACATTGTCCTTGTTGAATTGCATTGAGAGAAGCATGCTCGTGTGAAATAACATATTCTTCAAGATAATAATGTTAAGCCAAGGTAGAAGGGACAACGGCGGCATGGTGGTCATGGTAACGGTTTTGCTCAAGGCCGCTTGCTATGAGAGTCACAGACTTGAACCAGGCGAGAACGCCACTTGTCACTATCTTAGTTCACACACTGATTGAATGCACCCCCTAATTTAGATGCCCTGGGACAGACTACCCCCCCCCCCCACCTCGCTTTTCAACTCCAGCACACACGTGACCCTCGTGAGGATAAGCGCTACGGAAGATGGAGGCACGGGATGCGATTGAAAATGTATTTCCGTCCAGAGTCGCATTCATTTGCCGGCACTCTGCTGATAGTCAGGCCACTCTACTCACGTACGGGACGCAGCCGATTGACCTCAAGTTATGGCTGCTGAGTGTAAATCACAAGTCACAACATATTTGAAAGATTGCAGCCAGAAAGGGAAAAAAAATAATAATAATTAGACTGCAGAGCACAAACACAAAAGGATGCTTGCTTATTCAATTCCACTGTTGGAGTGGTGTGAACATAAACCAACAGCGTGGTTGCTCCTCTGCAAGTTTGCATTCAATTAGGTTGGGACGGGGGTGGGAGGGTGGTTGGGTGGGCAGGGGGTAATTTATTCAGGGCAGGTAGTGGACCAAATCCAGTAAAATTTGCTTCCTGTGTATCATGATATTTAAATTGATAAAAGAGATGATAGATCAGATAGATAGCACTCTCGCTCAAACATACGCACGCACACACACACACACACACACACACACACACACACAC
>NW_017805745.1:649812-674611 GCF_001891065.2 Hippocampus comes | reverse complement strand
CACACACACACACACACACACACACACACACACACACGCACACACGCTCTGTGGTTGCCCTCTTTTTTCACTAATAAGTGTTGGGTTGCATAGTTTCCAAAGCTTCTTCAAGCACGTGTAGTCTTTTTGGAGTTATAAGTCTGGGCTGATCATGTTTGTGGGTCGCTCTAATTAGTTGCGTGTCCCACAAGCTATCTCTCTGATGTGATAATGTGTGTTATGGATTGAGAATACACGAGTAAACAAGCTCATTGTGCCTGCTTTGTATAAAGAGGAAAAATGTGAATAGAATCTTTTACTTTACTTTTTAATTTTTTTTATTTTTTCTTGCGTTATGGATTTAGCTGGGGTTTTGTAAAGACTGTGGGATTTTGCACTATTAAAGCGAGTGAAACATTCCAGGAAAAGTGACAAGAATGTATGATTGCATTGTATGACCACTGACTTTCAAATGGGTGCAAGCTCGAGAAATCCAAGACACGCATTGTATTATCACCTCCAGATGTTGGCCGAAACACAAAAGAGTAGGAGAGAATTCTCTGCCATTTTAACATGAGTCAAACTTTTAACTGACTGCCTGCAGCCAAAGCGATGCCCTTCCCTGCCGTGCGGGGGATCACCTGCACATCTGGCAACTTTGCACATGATGACAAAAGAGAATCTGTGCATCATCTCATCCGACCCTCTTTTTACGATTTCTGCCTGCATGATTTATTTCAACAAACAACTGTTGCATACATTAAAAGTGGCCTCTTGTTTTGGTTGCATGCCAGTGTCGGGATTTGAGGACGGCTGTGATGCGCTCCAGTTTCCTGGTGATTGTAAGGACTCTGGCAGCAGCATTTTGGATGGCCATCTGTATAAAGTGAGTAATCGAGGCGAGAAAGGCCTTCATCGGGGAGGCGATGGTCACTCTGTCAAAGTTCCTTCGGTCCTCTTTGGAGAGTGGCTAAGCTTCCAGAACGAAGAGCATCCCTGCAGCACTCCAACAATCAGCACTGTATGGTTGAGTGGCCACTACCGCACAGAAGAGGAAGGAAGCCGTTCCTTTATAAAAGGCACTTGGAAGCCCACCTGGAGTTTGGTACCTGAAACACTCTCGCACTACAGGAAAGAAAATTCTTTGGTCTGACGAGACAAAGATTGAAGTCTTTGCAAAGCATTTCAGTAGAAAAGGGACGCTCCCCATCCAACCTGATGGAGAGATGCTGCAAAGAGGAATGGCGAAAACTGGCCAAATGTGCGTGGGCCGCCCTCAAAAAGACTTGAGGCTCTAATTCCGGGCAAATGTGCATCAACAAAGATTGTGAATATTTAAGCAGAAAAAACACTTGACCCATGTTGTCATTTTGGGGTGTTGTGCGTAGAATTGTGAGGACACATTGAATTGATCTATTTTGGGGTGAAGCTGTTTGACTGATCACCCAAATGTGCCGAATACTGTTTTTGAATGGAAAACGATGATTTGTTCCTTTCCCAATGCAAACGCTTGATTAATTCACGAAGCATGCACGCGGACTGTATTTTGACCTATTTTGAATGTGATGTAATTCATCTTTTTTTTTTTGCACTTGAACATGTGACTTCCTTCATATGGAATCGCACAAGCAGCTTTTAAAGTTTTTCCTATCAAAGGCTTTTGCTGCAGTGAGATCAACGCAAGTGCTCGGCTGATAAAAATAAATCAGTAAGTACAGAAATCAATACAAATGTTCTTTGGCCTGACAGTTTTCAATGATGTTCAGAACAACTCGGGTGATGGTGGACCGCATTTTGTTTTGGCCCAGGGTTTGATTGACAAATAATGGCCCCGCAGTTGTTGTTTTTCCTAGCTCGGCACGCAGCGTGTAACAGACACCCATCTCACCGGCTTGTGGCATTGGGGAATAATTACAGAGGGCCGCCCGCGGTAAGGCCTGGCAGAGCGAGTTCGTTAGCGAAGAGGGGGAAGGGTGGAGGACGGAAGCAGGGCAGAGTGGATAGCCTGACGCTGTACAAGTGCACATTCGGTGCAGACAAAACAGTTTACCAAGCATAACCTCTTTTCGCCGACCACTGCATGTCTCGCGAGCTGGAGGCAAACAAACAAGGCTGCGTCACCTGTGACTTGGATATTCAACTCATTTGTAGCGAGGCTGATTTAGCTTGCCGCGAGGTAACACTGCAATACATGAAGTTTTCTGGTCACAAATGAAAATCTGCCATAAAGTAAATCTGCAATAACCGAACTGCTAAGTAGCGCGGGAACACTGTACAGCCCTGTAAATGCACTTGAATAGAAACTGTCACATGGTCACAAAATTGTGTGCACTGTGTACATGTCTAATTAAATGGCATCCATTCCGCAGACAATACGTTGGTTAAAAATAAATAAATAAATAAAAGGAAAACTGTCACATGCGGAGCGGAATTAGGACCCAGAAGCAGAGATGACGCAGAACTCGAAAAGTATAAGTCTTGATCGACAAAAATACAAAGTAACTACAAAGAGCTGGATGTGGAAGACACAGAAGAAAGCTGACACTCTGGTATAGAAGGCTCGACCGACTGACAACATGTCACTGAATAGTAATCCAAGTTTGTATATTGGAAGACATCAGGCCCATATGACCCCCCACCCCCAAAAAAGGACCGAGGCATAAAACAAGCACAGCAACTGCACAGCCACTGAAACATTAACTGAAACAGTTACAACAAAAAACAAAGCAACAAATGCAAGGATATGTGCAAAACTACAGTGGCCTGTGATGTGTGGCTTGTTTGTTTACCTGCCTTCAATAAAAAAGATTCCATTTATAGTTTATTTTTGGTTTCCTTGTTTCTGCCTGACAGTGTGATATTTTAATGGAAAATTAACCTCTTGATCTGCATCCAGTCAAATGTTTAGACGTGGGTGTATGACAGCGCATGCGCTTGCTAATTAATCTTGGTTCCTAACTCAGCATGGGCTTACCGCACAGAATTCTCTCTATCCTAACTCAGCATGGGCTTACCGCACAGAATTCTCAGCCATTTCTCTCTGTTGTGTCGCGTCTTGTTATTAAGCTCTTTGGCATTCGTGCATGGTACTTTCTACGATATAAAACTGATGCAATAATCATCTGCCGTGCCAAAAGTAGAAAAACGCACTGATATTAACTACTGTAGTTGAACCGTGCTCATTCGCTGTGTGTACCAGAAACATGCGTGTGTCTAATTTGCAGCTATCGTTGCAACCCCAAACAGAAACTGTCTTAGCTGACATCTGACAGAAGCGAAAGTAAGGTCGGTTAAGGAGGAAGTTTAGCATTCTCTCTCTGTCTCTTCCGAAAAGCGAGAAGGATGTGCATGAGTATTTGCAGTAATAGCACTCGGCGGTGAAATAACACGCGGCTGCACGGACCCCCGTGAGGACGCTGGGAAACGGATGGCCAGGATCAAAGGGAACGCGGAACAGCAGAACGAGGGATCTCGGAGCTTAAAGGCTCATTAGCAATATTACAAAGGTAAGGCTTGGAATTAGGTGTCTAGGATTTAAGACGGAGACAGTTTTAATACAAAACCCAGGGAAGGATAGCTTATGCGTGTTTTACCGGCGTAGGTAGGGGATTTGGCGGCAGTTAAAGAGTGCTTGTCTTGTGTCATAAAGCCTATTATGATTAGTCTCGCTGCAAAATGTTTTTGACCTTGAAGTGAACGCCACAAATGTTGCATTACTAGATCCTGATTGCTATAATTCTCAAAAATATGATTTTTGTGAGTGGTACTCAGACTGTAAAAGACTGCATGGGCACACTTAAAAACAACAACAACAACAACATATTCCAAAACCAAAGTGTTGGTACTTCAGGAAGTAAGTGAGAAGAACAAACAAAAATGGTGTGTTGAATTTTATGACATCAAGGGGTTGCTCAAAATAAAATCATCTGGATCCACGAACATTTTGAAGCAGATGTATAGACGACCTAAAATATGTACCTGGATCCAGAGTATTTTATTTTGTGCAACCACTCGAAATAAAATTGAGTAAATTCAACAAAAACAGTTTTCGACATCTGCATCTTGATCTGATCATTTTCAAAGAAGTCATATTTCGTGATTGGAAAATGAATCTTCTCGATGTTTCATGAACCAGTTGTTTTTTTTTTTCACTCAAGATGGCATTCTCTGTTCAACATAGGGCTGAAAGCACATTTGACTTGCTATTTCTTAAATCCCTTTACTTATAAAAACACGATCATCTCGAGAAGTAAAAAAAAAAAAAACTGCTGGATCATGAACCATCTTGAAGCTTCATGTTCCCATCACTTGTCATATTGTGCAAGTTTTTACTGTATCAAACATTCTCCGTTTTTTGTTTGGTTATTTTGGGGGTGGGTGGGGAGGTCTCTGCCTCACTGGCATTCTTCTGTGAAACTCATAATTGAATTGCCTATTTTGGGGGGATGTTCTTTCCTATGCAGATCCCGAACGAGGCTGTCACTACTATGCTGGCAGGGGGCGGGGAATCTAGGGTGTTGATTCAGCACAAGGGCTATTCACTGTTACCAACTTAAGATTTATTTAGCAACATTTCCAAAACCGAGCAACTATTGGACAAAAAATAGTGACTTTGGTGGCGCTATTGGAGACTTCTTGAGACTGTCTCCCAAGCCCATGTTCCACCTTCCGTTTCCAGACTGCAAATGAGCCGTACTCATGTGAGGACACCGCTGGCTTAGATGCAGTTAAATACATTTCACACATGATGGGTTGGCAGACACACCAGAGACCCAACTTGATGATTCCACAGATTAGTTTTGTAAGTGTTGAACACACATAGTGCATTTATAGACTGGATGGCTCGATTGGGACTCAGGAAAGTTTGAAGTACTTCCATAGCTTAACTTGGGGACCACAAAGGAATCCTAATTTAATTCATATAAGCCCATTTATGTGTCGCATATATTAGGTTGGTCGTTGAAGAAAATAATGAAACCACCTGACTTATGAATTAAAATTCACAGAGTGGCATGATTTCCTTCTGTTTTTAAACACCGCATGGCTCCCTAAATTGTATTTAAACCCAAGTACTACATGTTGGTTAATAGTATTTAGCAAATTGTGGCATGGCAGTAATACCAAATGTCAGCTGTGCTTTGAATGTCCTGTCGTGACGATGACAAGCCAGATGCTCACATACTCTTTTTTTTTTTTGTTATGAAAATGTGCGTGTGCGTGTGTTATAATGAGAATGCGGGTATTCCTGGCTTCCATATTCACTATACATGCCCATGGGTGACACTCTGTTGGAGTATTTAGCATGTGTGGGGAAAAAAGTGAGATTGGGGGGCCCGGGGGGCGGAGTGGGGGGTAAGATTACGCCATCTGGGCGGGAGCATCAGAATTCAGGGGAGGGTGATGAAGAATGTTATTCACCTTGTGGCTAAACGTTTGGAAGCAGAGCGCTTATTAATGTCAGTTGACTAAATGCCGGAACAAGACTATGCAAAGGATTCGTGGTTGTGTAACATTTCTGTTACACACAGGAGGGCATGAAAGCTCCCCTGAAGACTGAACCGCTTTGTGGATGTTGTTCAAGAACTCAAAACAACGGGTTAGTATGTAAATACATAATTTGACCATCGTGTGAATCAGCCACAAACAGTGATCTGACGACAAAGTTATGATGATTATTCAAATATTGTCGATCTGTGTCACCAATTCTGCTTCCACAAAGGTAAAAATCTGATCACTATTAAATTTCGCTGCCGAAACCTTTTGTGTCACGATTCGGTAAATATTTTTTCCACATTTCTAGACACCCGGTCTGGTCTGTCCACATATGTGGACAATCTTAACTGCTGAAATCGGCTTTCTCTTTCGATGCAGTGTTAACCGTTGATCTAACGTGCCGTTTTGTTGGTCTCCTGGAAAATGATTTTTTTTGGGGGGAGGGGGGGTGATTCCCTCCGACGCTAGCGAGTGGTAAAGTCCAACTTGAACTCACAAAACTGTGTAGGTGTACATAACATATGGTCTGGCACGTACCGGATGGTCATTCGAAGCACTTTGCACGTGAAGACCAAAGCACAATGCACAATCGAGCCCTTGCACGTTACTTATCTGCGGCCATTAGGGGTCGACCTCAAAATTGGATCGAAAGGTACGAGAAACAGAGAAACTGAAAGGATGGGAACCATGAGATGAAGCTACTTTGAATAAATATTTTTGAAAGCACCCAACAATAATGATAAACTCACAAACACTGTTGAGGCTCCGAGACGAGATTTTCACTGGTGAATCATTTGACTGTGAGTCAGTGCTAAGTGCGTACTGCCTGAGGGAGAGGTTACTTTCATTCCAATGGATTTTACAACCCGTTTCGACAGGGGGGATCTTGCACACTTACAAGAGCCCAAAATTTGACCCATGATGCGTGCTACTCATTGTGTTAATCATGTTGGAATTGAACCACTCATCGTGTCAAACGAGGTGCGGAATGTTCCCGATTCCCCGTCATTTTTTACTCTGGATTCCAAAAGCATTGAAATGATAACTGCGGGAGCGCAGTGTGATTCGTTTATCCTGTGACAGCAAAACACTTTTAGAATATTATCAATTTTTTGCTCACTGTTGTGAAGGAGGCAGAATAACGTGTCCCCGAGGCTCGTGTTATTCAATTGTTAATGCTAAGCAGAAGGTTATGTTACTTATGTTCCACGGTGGCCGCTCTGTCCTTGTTAACACGAGTCCCACGGTACGTTTTCATAAAGTGCTACTTGATTCATCTGTGCAATCAGGGTCAGGCGATATCTACTGTATCTATCTATCTATCTATCTATCTATCTATCTATCTATCTATCTATCTATCTATCTATCTATCTCTCTATCTGATAGATAGATAGAGAGATAGATAGATAGATCCATATATCTCGCTGTATTTCGCAGGTGTGAAAGAAAAAACGTAAGATTTTCTACCAGGAAAATACTAAAGCGGTTAAGACGTGTCCTCCCTGCATTCGTCGCCTTTTCTCCCCTGACTTTCTTTCTTTCCTCCTTTTCCACACGACTTTCCATCCTTTCCTCCTTTCTGTCCTTCCTCCCTTCATGGAATGCACTTTGGCTATGTACGGTGAACGATTTAATAGCATACGTTGTGATACATCGCAGTAGCTGAGGTGTGCTTTTGGAAAGGTCAGCATCGGCATAACTCCAACGGCTAGTTGGTTTAACTATGACAGGAAGAGTGGTCTTTTCTGAAGGGAGGCGTTTAGGTCTTCTGTAAACTACAAAAAAAGTAAGAAAAGAAAAAAAAAGACACTCATGTATCACACAGTAATTTACGTAACGTGGCAATTCTTGTAGCGAGGCATTTTTCTTAGTCCAGGGAGGTGCTGCATGTCCTCCCTTCTTGGGTGAGCCCACAGGTGAAGGCATGTGGGAAAGCTTTCATCAGGGTAGTTGAGTGCTTTACTGTAAAAATAAAATAAAAAAGTTCTTTTTCTGTAGCCAGTATTTAAAAAAACTTTTTTTTTTTACATATCGCATGGTCTGTTATCAACTTTATCAAGCAGTGGTGGCCTCATGACCTTTTTCAACACCTCGTGAAAAGTCCCCCGCCAGGTCTTAACATCAGGTACGAAACGTGAGTTCCCTCGCGTAAGGAGTCGCGGCAGTTCATCCATTAGTGAACTGAGATAGGTGTAACCGATGGCAATTCTGCATGAATGCCCCGAGGCTCAAATCGCATGACCACCATAAGCCTAATTTGAGAGAACACCACACTAACAGTGAAAGCCCAAGGTGCAAAGCATCTGTGCCAGTGCAGCTCTTCAAGACGTTGGGTACTGGTGCTTCTCATACCGTTGCACGGCACAACCTGGCATCGGTTACGCTCACTGAGTCTCACCGTCAATACAGGTCACGGCGACATGTAACTGGTTGGAACCTTCGCAACCGGCATCTCCCCGCTTTGAGATTGGAGTGCACGAACCGGTATGCTAAAAGCTCAGAGTTGATGCAGCTTTTCGAGTCCTTAGTAAGTGGAACTAAAAATGTCCTCTATATTTGACACACCAGAGAGAACACTGTTTTAGACAATCCTGCCAAAAGGGATTGAATAAAACCATGGCCATGTATAAAAAGGGAGGCTCAGACATTGTAAAAATGAGAGACGTCATCTCAGCTCTCAGATGGTGTGGGCGTGTCCTCCAAATGTGCTGAAAACACGCCCTGTACAACTTTCGGCTGTCAATAATATACTTACGCATGTCTTGCACAAATATCTACACTTAAAATCTCCAGTGGGTAGAATCGTCGTGGTCACAAGTCTTTTCCGGGCACGACTAGATTCAAGCTAGCGCGGGAACTCACAGGCTTCCGGACACCGCAGAACGGCGGCAGGCTGGTGCAATACGTCACCGCTTCACTTGGTGTTGTGCCCTGGCGCGCGGCTCCATCGTCCGCGTAACACAGACACTCCAGGCAAAGGTATTGTTGACGACACACAATGGCACCTGTTATTCAGCCTGCGGGGTACGCAACATGACAGACATTTGACCGCATGCTTCCGGCTATTACACACAATTCTTTAGATTTCACCATCTTCCGGGAGCCTTGGAAATTTAAATCATGAAACGCAGCTGTGTGGTGGCATCAAGGGATGATGGATTTTTGGGGTGTGGGCATAGCTAGCTAGCTAGCGAGATTTATGCCTATTGTGGAAGAAACTGACCAGGTCATTTTAACCAAATAATTTCTCCGGATAGCCACTGATGGAACAAAGGCACTCAGTCCTTAGATAGCAGTGGGTGGGCGACTCATGCTGGAAGCCCAAGTTTATAAAAAACACAGACAAGTGAAATGGTCAACAACAGCTTTAACGTTGTATTTGCACAACTGGCTACGGAACACTTTGTCAGTCTTTGCACGATTTCAGCAAGATTTTTGAACATGTACAGTATTAAGAAAGAAATGTCTGATTTCACTTGACAGGGTTTTTAACGGCATTAGTAGTGAGCTTCACTGAAGCACTGTCGCATAGCTTTAGCTGGCCTGTCACACAGCCAAATGATAGACTAGTAATATTAAATTATCATATTCAAGCGCTCACAGTGTGAAAGAGAACAGAAAGGGTTCAACTTTAAGTATCATGAAGCACATGAATGCAAAAGAAATTCTATCCCAGGTTTGTTTAACCTTGTCACATGCCTTGAAAAGCCTTGAAAGTGAAAAACCCTGAAGTGAAAATAAATGTCTTCTAAATTTGACACACCACGGAGATGTGTTGTTAACAAATGTGAATGTTTAAAAGAAAAGGCTTCAAAAAGATGACAAATCCAGCTCTTTTCTCCGCTCTCAGACCCTGTTGCAAGAATGCTTGCTGAATACGCCGAAACCACAACCCTCGACACTACCTACTGTCAATCAAATACAGTACCGCTACTCTCACCTTGAAAATGGATGCCAATTCGTCAAGCATTTGTTTTAATGCCAACCAATAACGACATTTTTCTTTTGAAAATATGGCCGAATGTCTACGGCGGCCGGACTAATATCCCACAGGGTTCCCCCCACATTATCAAAACATGCACGTTAGGTTCACGAAAGACAAATTGCCCATAAGTGCGAGTGTGAATGGTTGCTTACTGCATGTTGGTGACCGTTTCGAGTACAGAAAACCCCCCATCACCCTCCCACTGCCCACCCCAAAGCCCCAAACTGGAGCCCAACATCAGCTGGGCTGCAGCCTTTCACTTACAACTCTGGGTGAGGATAAGCGGTAAAGAAAGGGGATGGCTTCCTGAAAGCAGAATTCTGTATCATTCCTGCAAGACTGGTGTGCGGCACCATCTCATATAGTGTCCCCACAAGTGATGTATTTTATGTTTTTATTCTTTTTCGGTATTTTTCCCCATTGTACACAAACCACATCATCAGGGTTGGGCTTAAAGTTATGATTTATTTTTTCTTTCCCTTCACATATTCAACACACTGGCTAACCTTCCACCAAGTTGTGACAGTGTCTACAAGTCATTTATTGTACGCATGCCAAACACACCTTGCGATCGTGATTACACTTTGAATGACCTCCCTGAAGAGAGCTTTGAAAACTGGAGAGTCTCCATCTTTTTGGACCGGCCGTCTCGCACTCCACCACCAACAGATGTGAGTCGCATTTTAAGAGTCATTTAAATATTTGCTGTGAGGTGTCCCAAAGTCAGGGTTTATTTTTGTAGGTTTGTTGCCATCTCTATCAACCCGATTAAAAAAATCTCCAGGTCAGTTATTTCCTTGCTTCCCTCACTGTTTGCATTCAATACTGTACTGGCAACTTTGACGATTGAAAATAAACCTGTAACACGTTTTGGCAAAGCAATGAATATTGCAACAGGAGAAGCAACTCGAGTTTCATCAAAAATGCAGTGAATAATTAAGCATGAAAGCTAAGTGCAAAATCAATCTATGGTCGTAGTTACTTTTCATTGAGTGAGTGAGCAGCCAGATTCTCAGCACAGGCGCTGTCGAGCGTGCCTGGATTAGGGCAAGATTTACATGTCGGGATTTCAAATACATTCAACGGGCACACAGGTTATATTGTACGTGGCACCCTTTCCATAGGTAACAGGTGAAGAGCTTTGCCCCTCATACATGATACATCCGCAAAGAACACCCAGCTACTGAAACCCACACAATGCAGCATTTTGGCAATTCTCTCTTTGGAAACTCCGTGTAAAGAAGAAGCTTCCGGAAGAACCAAGATCATCTGCCTGGAGCAGTTAGGTCAGGTTGGAGTAAAGGAGGGGAGCATCAGACGGGAGAACAAAGCAGGAAAAAGAGGAGCCAGAATTGAAATTATGACAAGGAGTCGTTATGACACACACATACTTTGAAATTTTGTGACATTCCTAAAGTTTGATGTCATAGACTGATAAACATGGAGATTAAAACAAAGATACATGTTGAGGTAAAATGGTTTGAAAATACATCCCCATGACGTTAAGAACTAAGAGCGTTGGGCGTGCGGACCGGTAGACCACAAAGTGTTGGAAATACACAAACCCATCACAACGTTAAAGATGCCAGCCAAATCCAGTAAGATGTACTCCAAGAAAGCCGGACCAAAGATTATTCTTCGACCAAGATGATTTTACTTACTACACCGATGCGGGGGATGTCATTTACAGCGCACCGTCTTTCTAACATCTCTGGGGATGTGATTAAGAAGACAGGTATCCATTACCTTGAAGAAGAGCAGTACAATCAAGCTCCGGGCTTTATGTCACACTCTAATATATACAAAGCCCTGCGAATCTACCCTCTCGAAATCCCCCCGTGCCCTTTATCTGCCAATCCCGTGACTTTCGGCGGCTGACTTGAAGGATGATACCCCTAATGTTCGTGACAAATTAATCCACGGGGGAAAACACATGACAGTGAGCTGCCAGTAGGTCATCCTTTTGGCTAGGTCTGTCATTTTACATTTGCTGAAACTCATGTGTTTGCCTGCAGTGAAATTAAACAAAAAAACAGAGTTGAGCAAATTAGAATACCAGAAACTTTATGTTACTAGGTCAGGGGTGCCCAACCTTTTTTGACTGAAGATCGACTTTTCAAGCAACCAACCGTCCACGATTGACCAGTTAACGCACGCACGCAATAAAATTGATACAAGTGTTTGTGAGTTTGTGAAAAGGAAATCGTTGCCTACTTTAGGAGAGAGACCTGATGCGGAGGTACGGGACGAACTTTTGCAGCAGTGTGTTAAGTAGCGTTAAACTAACGTCCGTACGTGTACCGTTTTAAAACGCTTCGCCTGTTGCTCCAGCTTCTCATTCTTTGCCAGCGCCATCGGTGAATTGTACATGCCCCAAATTTGAATGCAAATAATAAAAAAGATATTTTTTAGGTTAAAGGTGACCTGCTTTATAATTTATTTTTTAAATACTTTTTTTTTGTGTGTGTGAAAGTGAAACAGATAGGATGCTTTGGGTGCAGTGTGCACTAATACAAAAATATATCATATCAATAACACGCACAGAGACACACAAATCTTTTTTTTTTTTCTCAATTTCCCTGTACACTCCTCGCGATCGACTTGAGAGAAGTCTGCAGGCCACCGGTTGATCGCAATCGAGGTATTGGGCACCCCTGTACTCGGTGTACTACAGAAAAGCGGATCATGATTTGTGTCTGAAAAGCAGCTAAGTGCTTGACATCATATGATGCCCTTAAGGGAGTGCAAGAAGAACCAATAAATGATATTTGGGATCAAAATCTGTATTGCGCTGTTTTTGCTTGAGAAAAATTGAACAACTTGACTGAAATTTACGTCTGTGTGACCTAATTTTGTTTTGCGCTTTTTCCACGATGTCTTTAGCTTTCAGAAGTAAACTACAAACCGTCTGAATAAGCCAGACATTTATAGTCAATGTAGTTGTGTTTGTCGAAAGTGGCCCATTGCAAAACATGGCCCAAATTTTAGACCGTGTGCAGGCTTTAAATTGTTGGTGTATATGTGTCAGCCGGGTGATTGTCTGGCCATCAATCCAGGGTGTACCTTGCCGCTTACCTGAAGTCAACTGCGATAGGCACCTGCTCCCTTGAGGGAAAAAAAAAAATTGAGAGGATTTGATGAATATTCAATTCGCAGCCTTTTGACGCCGTCTAGTTCAGGAAAAAAAAAAAAAGACATTCCATTACACTTACACAAGAGATGACAGGAAATCAAGCTGAAAGACACCCGTAATAGATTGACTGTAATTTCAAATCAGCATTCATGTGCGTGCAATTGATTGAATCAAGATCAACGCATTCATTCCGCAACCGAGAGAAATGTTTGACTTTTGTGCATTATGAATTTGAAAATAGTGCAGTTGGTGAGTTCGGTTTGCCATTTTAGTGTCTTGTTTGTCTCCCTGGTGTGTGTTTTTTCAATAAGTCAAAGGCAATCATCTTATTGCCTCTTGTCTCACCTATGGTTTGAACTTTGATTGATCATTTTGTTCCTGCCTTCCTGTACCATTGTCTTCCTTTTTTTTTCAGTGAAATCAACGTTTTAGCCGGCACTCCTGTTTGGATTAAAACCTAAACTTTCAACTAACTGTTACCATCGCTGTCCATTCAATTAAAGGCGGCCAAATGGGCGGAGTCATGCTCAAACCTACCCTGGTCCTACACCCTCAAGGGGCTTCACAGGCAGCTCGCGTGGTAACACCGGGCCGTGATCACTTCTCATCGGCATCTTGTTGCGATATCAGAGACAGCAGGCCATCAATCAACGCCCCAGCATGTCACAACGAGGTGCACGGTGCTCTGGCTGCCTGGTCAGCGGCGGTGCATTTGCAACTTTAACAGAAGTGTACATTGAGCCTCCAAGCACAGTTTCTTCTCAATCGGACTACTTCCCCGTTTGATGCGCCTTCAAGCCACGTTGAGCCGTTCACCTGGGACGTTAGAAAGCAGTTACTTTGGTACATCTTGTCATTCTCTTGTTGTGCTTGTTGTTGGCCGTCCATCCATTACTCCCGCAAGGGTTGGAGCCTATCCCAGCCGACTTCGGGCAGTACGCGGGGTGCAGCCAGAATTGATTGCCAGCCAATAACAGTGCACCATTCACAACAAAAGGACAATATTGAGTGTTGAGTCAACCAACTGTGCATGTGGGAGGAAACTGGGCGAAAACTCCACACAGGAAGGCCGGGGCCTGGAATCAAACCTGCAACCTCTGCACTGTGCGGCGTACATGCTAACCAGTCGATCACTGTGCCGCCCCAACAATAATATCCATCCATGCTTCTAATCGGCTCATCCTCACGAGGGTCGCGGGCCAATAATAATATAATTTAAAAAATAGATTCCATACGCTGATACGCTTTGCTCCGATTGGGTCTCCTGACTTCCTTACTTTAAGACTGACGACTTGTTACTTCCCCTTACTCAATGACACCACTTAACCGTGTTTCTTCATCGTCTTGGCTGCACTGAAATTTAGCGGGCCATCGGCCGGCTTATTTTGTCCCGTGCTAGCTCGTAAAAAATGTCATTTCTTTCGATGCACTTCAAATATCGCAGTAATAACGATAATGCAATATTCTGAACCCATCTGGCATATCTGCTGTTTTTTTTTTTTCCAATGTCGTGCAGCCCCACTTTGCATTTCTTCCAAGTTGAGTGGGCATGTAACAACCACAAAGTGTGCCCACTTTGGTATTTGGAGAATGAGTCATGATCCGACGACACAACGGTGCCGAGTTCAAAGCTAACCGTATTGCAAGTCTTTTAAGTTTTTATCGGCCGTTGCGTCCGATCATCAAATCGCATGAATCGGGTCACAGACTCATTTGGACAAACACACCAGACAGCAGAGGCAAAATGGAGTGCGAACAAATGTTACCTTTCTAACCATCAGCTTCTCTGACCCAGAGGTCCCGCATGCCCAAATCCAAACCCCGGATGAGTCGTTTCCTTTTTCTGGAGTTAACCAGCGCCTGTAATCTGGTTTTACTGAACTCTGAGGACCCTACCGTCTTGTTAGCTACGGCGCAAAGAACAAGTCCATTCATTATTTGGAACCTGATGAATGACTTGGTCAGACAGTATGGGAAAGCCAAGGTGTAAATGTTCAACCTCTCATAAATCACAGTGACGGCCAAGTCTAGACCTTAGCCTACATGTACTCAAGAATGATGATCCTTTGTATATTTTTCCCTACTTTTGGAGAAATATTGGTTGAGAGTCGATCTCTACTGCTGCCCCTCTGAGCTATTAATAACGTGTGTGAAACACGGTACAGTAGCAATGTGAAAGGTCAAAAAATATTCTTAATGGATACTGTAAGTTGGGAAGAAAAATGATATTTTCCTTTGTCATAGTAAGTCATCTGTCGCAAACTGTCAGCACCTGCAAAATATGACAAAGACATGTCCGTGGTGGCAACAGTGAAATCGGATTGAGTGACTCCAATCTGGACGGGATTGAGCACCCGACGGCAAATCCGCAAAAACAAAACCAAGTTTTAACAAAGTGTTTTGATTGACACTTTTGGCAGCCATTTATGTCCAAGTTGAATCAAATGTCATCAAGTGTTTTTAAATATGCAGCCTTTTAATACATAGAACCGGGGCAGGGGCTGTGAAGCATGCTGAAAACAGGTGATCAAAATACATTTGTGGACACATTTTTATCCGACAGTTTTGGGGTAAACCTTTTGAAAAGAGCTTCGCCTAACCACTCATATTTTTCCAGAACGCTTTTTTTCTTATGATTTTGGGAGTGCAGCTGTGTAACCTTTCCACATTATCTATTTGAAAATGCCATCACACTTGTCAACATGACATCACAGTAAGGTCAGCACCCCAATCTATCCTCCTCCTGAGGCTACCTGGTTTTGTTTTTGTCTCACGCTCGGAGCAGATTGGAAAAGACATCAAGACAAGTTCGTTTTTGAACAAAAACTGTACAATTAAAGTCCGCAGAGCTAACATGAGGAAAGACGTTTTGTTTTTGTGCAACGCAACCGGGTCGATATAACGAGCAGCCAAATGACAACAATTAGTTTTGCGATCGACACAAACCCGTCAAATAAAAATATATATATATATGTACTTTTGAGTTTCTGGGAACATGAAGAAAGGGATCTATTGTTTTGCATATATATATATATATATATATATATATATAAAAGTCAGTATCATGATAGAAATAGGTCAGGTATTCACACCCACAATGACAAAGAACACCAATTTAAAAAAATAAATAAATTTTAAATTTCAGCAGGGTCATGCGAAAATACTTAAACTTCGTCTCGCCTCGTCCCGCATGATTTGCACCGCACCATCCGTCAAACTGGGCACTAAAATAGAAGCCATAGTCTCTCCAGTGTGTCCTGGGGCCTCCTCCCAGTGGGACGTACTGGGAACACCTCACCAGGGAGGCATCCTAAGCAGATGCCTTAGCCACATCATCTGGCTCCTCTCAACACGGAGCAGTGCAGCAGCAGCAGCAGTAGTAGCAGCAACAGCTCAACTCTGAGCCCCTCCCGGATGACCGAGTTTCTTGCTGTTACTATAAATTAATAAGATTTATTCTAAGAGGGAAAAAAAGCTGTTTGAATTTGCAGTTTGTGAAGAACTGCACTGGTTTTGCCACACCTTTTTCAAAACCTCAACAAATGGTTATGCATGATGTTGAAGTGCACACACACACACACACACACACACACACACACACACACACACACACACACACACACACACACACACACACACACTCAAGTTAAAGCAATTTGGAAAATGCGTTTCTCACCAGAGACATAAATACATTGCCAGGAATTTACAGTTACATCAAAGTAGATTTGATTTGATTGGTAGTCGGGCCGATATGTCACGCTGGGTACGTAATGTGCTCAGGTATAAAAGAAAGTTTGAGGCTACCTTGTTCCATTAGCACAAGTCCAAAATGACTTTGGTAATTGATTTGTTTTCGTTTTAATTGCAAAGTCCAGTCCGACCTTATTTGAATAGGAGAACATGAATCACCAGTGGACAGTAAAAGGTTCACAGACAATTAGTATGTATGCTCCTGGATGGTCTGGGTGTCGCCGAGAGACTGTGACATGCCTGTACCCGGGGTGCACATCCACCCGACCACTTTAATTGGACAGATGCTCAGCATTAACATTCATCTACACAGAGCCACCTCTGTGAATATGATGGCTCTTTTAGTGTGACAAATATGAGGCCAATTTATTGGTCTCCTTGGATAGTAAATAGAAGGTTAGATGCGGCACCAGAGCTTTAATTGCATTGTTGGGGAAAGGTGATTTCCAGCCACGGCACCTCTGACGTGCTCATCAGAACAGAAGAGACACTTTGTTTGCACATACGATGGAGACAATCTTTCCCAGCAGTTACATTTAACACCAGCCAATATTAGAAAAGCAGCTCGTCACTGGGGCTTTTATGCGTTCAAAGAGGTCACAGCTTCACACCATTGACTCAAGTTGCTCTTGCACATCTTGCAAATGACGTTTAACTATCAGTTAACCCTCCAGTATCCCCAATCAAATCAGACTAATCCAATTTTGTAGAAATGTATCTCAACATAATTGGCCAGTGGATTGAATTTTACTTGCTTGGGCAAACCAAATAAACTTACCAGCAATTACCCTCACGCTGTACTGGTGACCAGTACAGTGTGAGGGCCCAAAAAAGATGTACTTATAGATAGGTCGATAGATGGATCGTTAGCTAGTTTGAAAGTTAGCTAGCTAGCTAGACTGATGGCTAGTTAGCTCGATGGATAGCTAGCTAAATAGATAGATAGATAGATAGATAGATAGATAGATAGATAGATAGATAGATAGATAGATAGATAGATGCTGTATCTGTATGAAATTAAGTAAAAGCACAGCATAGGCTATACACTCTAATAACAAGTACAAAGCTTGGCCTAAAGTGCCACTGATTCAAACTGTAATTTCATGAGATGGATGGATATCACAATCCAGTGATGGTACATGTTCTCAGCGGGGGGGAAAAAAAATAATAATCATCATCATAAACACATCCCTATAACTAAAACTTGGTGGCATGACAGTCCCTCGTGTCTAATCACACTCTGGTTGAGATTTGGAATCACAGCCCTATTATAGAGTGATCAGTGTGAATGCAGTCAAATTAGGGAATGATTGAGCAATAACTCCATATTCATTACCCAGATGAAACATTCCTAAAAACTGTAAATGAAAACACTTTTGAAACTCCCCATTCAAACTCAATCTGTGTGCACGTGCGTGTGGTCAAAGTACTGAGACGAGTAAAACGAAGTAAGACAAGATAACCGAATATATCATCCGAGACGCAAGGATGTGAAAACTCTCATGCAAGGCTCTCTAATTGGTGTCGTCTTTGGCATGAGGGCGGAAGACCACCAGAAGGACAGAGCACAACTGGGGATAGAGGAAATAAACAGGAACGAGCAGATGGTCCACTCGAGAGGAAAGACACTCCAGCACATGGTACAAACTGGACACCATAAAAGTTAGTTTGTGCGTGCGTGCGCGTGTGTGTCCGTGCATGTGTGCGTGCGGGAGCTTTGCTAAAAAGATGTCAGCCACAATGAGTCACCAAAGATCACATCTATTCCGGTTCATACCTCATATTTGACACTTAAAAGTGATTTAATTTGTCAGTGGTTGTAATTAATCAAGCAGATTAGCAAACATTTTATTTATTTTTATCTTTTGACCTTAAATATACTTTTCAGAGAACTTGTACACAGTGAGGCAATATATACTGCATATAAAAAAAAAAAAATCCTCGTCTCACCCCTCGGGTGGTGTCCATCCCTCATTCAGCTCGGGTCCTCTACCAGAGGCCAGGAAGCTTGAGGGTTCTGCACAGTATCCTTGCTGTTCCCAGCACTGCACATTTCTGGACTGAGATGTCCGATGTTGTTCCCGGGATCTGTTGCAACCACTCATCTAGTTTGGGGGTCACTGCCCCGAGTGCTCCGACCACCACAGGCACGACTGTCACCTTTACCTTCCAGGCTCTCTCCAGCTCCTCTCTGAGCCCTTGGTATTTCTCGAGACGGTGACGGACGGAGACGGGAGACGGTGGTTCGAATCCCGCCTGGGGCATATATATATAGTTTATTTGTTTAAATATTTACAATTAAAATGGGGCTAGGGTGAGTTCTATACCAAATTCATAAACATTCCTGGGTTTTAAGATTATGTTGCCACAAACCATTTAGAGCCCAGACCCCCAAACTCCGGCCCGTGGGACAGATAAAGCCCACCTCCACATTTTACCAGGCCCCCGAACAACACCACAGATGCATTACACTTTTTTTTTTTGAGTCTGGCCACGTGATCGAGACTTGTACATGCATAGAACGTAACATTCTATTCCACACTTCTGCACTCGGTGCCCCATCTGGAACTCCTCCCTCAAAAAAAAATAAAAAATAAAACAAAAAAAAACGTAGCCCTGTCAAGTAAAACGGAATAATGGCAAAAAGATTAGGGAAGAGAAGGCTTTTTGGAAAACAATGAAGGTTTATGTTTAGACTCATCTGCAATTGTCACACTTGGGACAAACTGACCACGGCCCCTGTCAGAGAAAGGAAAAGTTATTCGGCCCTCAGAGGAAAAACTTTGGGGATTTCGAGGGATAAGGATCACACTACCATTGGAAATCGAGTTTTAGTTTTTAATTCACTACAACCCAAGCAAACCCCTGACAAACTCTTCTTGGTCGCCCCTCAAGACATCAACCAAATAAAGGGTAACAACAATTACAGTTCCATTGAAATGCAATCGCGCTTTTTGGTTGCACCCAAGCAAAAGTGCACCGCACTTAACACAATAAAGTCTAATCTGATTTTGCAAAGCAAAATCTGATGTGATCTAATCTCCTTTGTCATCTGCTCAAAACAGTACTTAACTGCTCAGTCTTCATGTAAAGGCATCTGGATGTTCTTTCCCAAAGAGGACCGTTTTGGAAAACCATTGGACTAATAAATGCCACTTTTACGTTGATTTTCTGTGGCTCGACATGCAATTGTCTTCTTATCAGCATCTTTCAACGGGTGCTTTTAACCTGTTGAAAAACAAGATTAAAATGAATCCTCCATAATCCAATTTTCCTTGCAAAAAACACTAATTCTGTGTGAAATTGCTACACTGTGTTATGTGTTAGTGGTGTGCAAAATTACTTTTGGCTCTTGGATTCACCTCACTGTCATGAAGGGAAAAAAAAGGCTTCTGTTTTGCCAGGCAAGAGGTTGTAAATTGGCTGAGAGCAATTTCACACATTTTGTTATGCTTTACATGTTGCATAATGCTTCAGTTTTGCGCACGATTCAAAGGACATTGTAGCTTGAGGTACCATCTGAGTTGTCTGCCCCAATAAAAGCACATATTATGATAAAGGCATGGCATTCAAACTACCCCATTTAACAACACACTTTAATGGATCACCTTTCTACATTTAAAAAAAAAAATCCAAATGTATTTGATCTATTTGGAAATAGGTACATTTATTTCATCTCAAAGGAGGATTCCATGGATATTTATTAATACGGTTATTATACTGTAGTCGGTAATTTCAACTCCCACTCTGCCATGCATGTTGTGGTGCACACCATGCAGAGAACTAAATTAAACACATGCGAGGCCAGATGTCATGGTGAAAGTGGCGCACCAACTGTGTGGCAGCTCTTTGTGCTGGGAGTTGGGGAATGGTGCCTTACTCAAGGCACCTCGACAGCAGACAGCTAGTCACCATTGTTACATTTGTGAGACTTCAACTGTTCGTCGGGTGATATATTTATTTTGTTTCAAATGCATGACGTCATCAAATTTAATGCTCTCAAACAGGGGTGTCCAAACTATTTTGTTTGAGTGCCCCAGACAGAAAAATGGAAGGATGAAAGGGCCACGTTAAAATTCGTCAAATTTTTTGAAACATGCTGAAGAAAGCAATTCAATATTGTTTGTTTCTGTTAAAGGTGTAAAGGCAAACAGTTGAGGTTTTTTCCAAGTTTTTGGGGTGGCCAACAGTGTCAGTGTTTTAATACAATTTGTCAAGTCCACCCTGCTCCTCCCTCTTGCCTGCTTTTTTGGTTTCCACCACCACCTCGCAACGTGACAAACAGTTGTCTATCTCACACAGTAGATTCACCTCTGCACCGAACAGCAGCTGAATCCCATCTCCAAATTCGGAACCAAACAAAAAAAAAACTGTTGTCAGGTGACCATTTTTCAGCTACTTGAGGATCATTAATGTGACCTCTTAATAAATCAGCTAACCAGTACTAAGTGGAAGAAACTATTTTTGGCTCTAAAATGGATTTTTTTTTTTTCACTACAGTGTTCTGAAGATACATTGTGTTATTCTTTCAATCCCACATGGTTTCTTTGTATCTTCGGATATCGAGAAAAGTTTAACAGTGCACCCTCCCTTCTCACACTGCCCACCGCCTCCTTTTTAACTAACCTTGCAGCTGATGTTAAATGTCAGCTTTCGGGGTTTTTTTGTTTTGTTTTTTGCTGCTGAAAAATGGATGGCGGGCCATAGTTTGGACCCCCTTCCTCTGAAATATGACTAACCCTTACTCTTGTGACTTATGATGAAGAATCTTGGAATGCTGATAGGCATGAGAATGCGTCAGATGTAAACACAGAAATTGAGTTTTTGACAGGCGGTGGAAAGAAAATGATCTCCCATGGAATGATTCTAGCCACGAACACGCCACAAAACATTTTGATCGGTTTGTACATCTCAAGTGCCTTATTGGAGCAGGAACCAAAACTTTCCATCTGCCACAAAAGGCGTTAAAAGATCCTTCCAGGCTTGAGGCCCCTTTTGTGTGTCCGTGATCATGCAATGAGTTTCTGAGACCTTCAGAATACTTTTTTTTCATTCAATTCTGACAGAGCACTAAAGATGAAACTAGAGCATCTTATGAAACAATTCTGTGCAAGGCCAACAAATAGACAGTGGTTGAGGGCAAGTATTTGCTCTTGGCCAAGTCTTGTATTCTGGACATGTTAAAGTCAAGACAAGGTTGACTGGCTCACTCCCACATAATGCGAATTACAATAACTAACACCGGAGGGGATTGAAGCATTAGAATTAAAGAAAAAAATGCAACTAGTCGTCAGTCGTCTTATTGTACAATACTTCATTGACAGCAGACGCTGTTGATGTTGTGAAGTTGATTCTTGAGGCAAATATGAACAAGTGGCTGCGTGTCCAAGTAGTAGAGTAGTGTGTGTAATGTAAAAACAACTCGTACAATTACAGAGATATGGACGGGGGGAGAGATAGCTACATAGATAAATAGCTAGAGAAAGAGAGCTAGCTAACTAGCTAGCTAGATAGAGAGAGCGCGAGAGCTAACTAGTTAGCTATAGAGAGCGTGAGAGCTAGCTAGCCAGATAGATATCCGTTTTATCTAAAAGGTGTTAAATAACAATTTGCTTGTTTTCATGCATATTTCCTTTTGTAGAGACAGATTGTTCTTTGTAAGGATTTGTGTGCATTGTGCCCACTGAGCACTGATATGCAATTCAGCAGTTGTTCAATTGTAGTGATAAATTACCCAAAATGCACTCCCTCCTCGGCTGTCTCCCATGGTGATTCAATAACATGAATGTCAAAGCTTTTTTTTTTTTTTCAAACAGATGTATTTTGTTCACGCACACAAACTTTCACACCGACAAAGCAGAAATACAACTTCCAAGTGTCTTATCTGTATTGCGTTGCACGATACCAAACTGCGATTGGCTGGCAACCAATTCAGAGTGTGCGTCGCCTATAGCTCGAAGTCAGTTCGCCGAATGATAACCTACAAGGCAGTGCATGCGCATAATTTCACAAACCGAGTCACGCCTGGTGCTTCGAGTCACCGTGATATTACTGTCCATCCACCAGCAACGTGAACTGCAAGAACAAATCAAAACATATTTAATGAATGCCGAATGGCCCTCAATTAAAATAAAGATTTAGCGTCTTTTCTCCATGCAGCGTGTGTCGTTGGCATGGAGACAAGACCCGGCCGACACATACATATGCTGACCGAGGAAAAGATGTGTGCCTATCATACACAATGAATGAGCTGATGACTGCTCTGTGCCAAGTGAGGCGTAGCTTAGAGCCACACCACTACTTGGTGAACACCTGATCTTGGATCCGTCATAGTTTCCGGTGACACCGATAGGCACAATTCGGGCCGAGTTCCTTCTGCTCCAACAAATTGCAGCCTACTGTGTCCCTTCAAAAAAAATCAGTTATCGTTTCATCACTGGGAATGAAATTATTCAAATTCCTCACCCTTCCCACATTCAGAGCATCATAAGGCTTTCTTTCTTATCCGGACTTTTTTTTTCCCCCCCGTCACCGAACAAAATTGTAACCTTTATGAAAATGGAAATCAAAGCTTTTCATTTCAAATATTGCTTTAAGAAGAATTTGATTACTCTGAATGTACCAAGTTGCATTCCAGTGATGTCAGCTACTTTGTCTGGCACAGCGCTGCCACAAGGGCTTTAGAAGGCAGAATAAAGGCAGAGGCCACAGCGCATTTCATCTTTTCACAGTGAATGATTGATTTGCTATTCACAGCATGAAGATGGCCATGGTGCACATGTGGAATGTGTGTGAAAGCTTCACATTGGGCTCGGAATGCCAAATTAAAAAGGGGCGACTGCGCAACAAAGGATGTGTGAAATGAAGAAAAGAAATTGTTGACATTTAAGTTTAAAGTCACACACTTGAATCCACATTTTGCTTGTCTGACAATGAGTAGACAAGCCAAAACTTAACTAGGCTGTCACATTAAACTGAAACCAAAACAAAAAAGAACATGACCCATCCATCCATCCATCCATTAATCCATCCATCCATCCAGCCAACCTATCTGCAATTGTGTCACAGTGAGTCCAGAGAAGGTGTGACAATTTCGATCTCCGTTTCCTTTGCAATGCAGTCAGACTCACTTTTCCCGTGGGATATCAAGACAGATGAGCAAAAAAAAAAAAAAAAAAAAAAAAGCAATCCGGCAATGTTCCAGTTCTATCCCGGCTTACGCAACCAGGTCTCCTACCAGCTCGGTGTGACCAGAACACCTCGGAGTCATTCTAATCAGATAACCAAGCTGCCTCTCAAAGTGACTGAGCAGCTGCTCTATTTCAGGCTCCTTTTGAATTGAACACAAATCAATGCCCCGTTCGACAGGAGGGAACCCGATCCCGTTTACACGAGCCAATATTTCGGGTTAGAAAGGGGGGAACCCAGGAGTCTTTTTCGGGTTTTTAAAAAACCAAATGAGAGCTTATTCAGGTTTTTGCACATGTTTACATGGCCTTTGAAATCCCGAATACTGCCAATATTTGCCTTTTAAAAGGGTTATTCAACATAGTCGAAATTGGAATTATCCATCTGTCGGTGCTATTCTGGTGCACCTTCGAGGCCAGCGTAATGACGAGTCTTGAACGCAAACAACAAGACAATGGCTTCTTTGTGTTTTCTGTTTATTAAAAAATAAGGTATACAAAAAAGTGTTCTCTTTAGTTCTCAATTTGTTTGTCGAATTCGTTTGTTCTTGGATTGTTTGTCTAATTTAAAAGTTTGTTTGTTTGGTCAAAAAACCGTATGGCTTCAGGCGTAAGCTGGCCTCATCTCTCTGTCTGGCTCACTCCTTCTCCACACTGTCCACATTCGCCAGTCGCGTGACGTCACAACAAATAGTTCCGTCAAAGAAATATTATAACATGCATAAAATAATAATGACAATTATTTCTACTAAGTTATGAAATATGCCAATTGAACATATCAAGACGACACGGCATATGGAACACACAAAATCCGACCAATATCAAATTGGCACCTACACCATCCATCCATTTTCCGATCCGTTTTATCCTCACAAAGGTCACGGGGTGTGCTGGAGCCTATCCCAGCTGTCTTCGGGCAGTAGGCGGGGGACACCCCGAACTGGTTGCCAGCCAATGTAATTGGAGCGAGAACATTTACATTTCAGGATGCTCATATATGCTTCTGTTTCTCAGTCTTGCTGTATTTTTTTCTTGTTTGTTTTGCATTTATTTTGGCCTCACTTCCCTTATCAACATTATACCATTATGTGTGACAAAATGCCTCAAAATGCATAGGAGGCATGGTTATTTGCATCTCATTTTGTTCCCATTCAGTAAATTGTGATTATTCAACATATTTCTTCTCATAATTGAATTTCATTCAGTGGAAAAGGGCGAAGCGACTGTTTGGCCTGAGTGTGTGTGTGTGTGTGTGTGTGTGTGTGTGTGTGT
>NW_017805745.1:636072-649792 GCF_001891065.2 Hippocampus comes | reverse complement strand
GGGGGGGTGTGGGGGGGTGGACTGAGAATTGTGGTTACTGGTGATTTTAAAAAAAGGAGGCAGCAGATGAGTTGATTGGTTTGTGCAGTGAATTGGGAGATGACCAACTGCTTAAATGTCACACGATTGCAGCAATAACTCCGATGAGACGGCGCCTCTGGATAGCTAACAGCTGTGGCTTAGCGCACACGCAGGCTGTGTTTACCGACACATGTTTTTGAGTCCCCTCAATAATTTGTACTCCTAACTCGAGCACAAGTAACATACAGGAAGTGGAGGTGGTAGGATTTTGGGCAGTTTTTAAATTGAGTCAAGCAATAACGGAGCGTCTTAATGTAGGCAGGAAATCCAATTAGGAGCCCCGTTCCCAAAAGCAGTACAGATGGTTTAAATCCAATATGATATGGGATTTGTTTACATCATCATTATCAACAGCTGCGGAAGCTTTCAAAATGAATGGGCATAGACAATTCCATCACCCAACTGTATGTTTTTCAAATGGTCTTGATTTATTTATTTTTTTTCAGCTATGGTTGTCAGTGTTGGGAAATTCTTCCGCATTATACCGAGAACGGTTTCTGAAATTTTGATCCCATGTAGCTAACCATGAGAAATGCCAATGTATGCGTTTCGACAAAGGACTTTTGTTCTGCCAGCAACAACGCAACCGAACACCACTGAACAATTGTGTGTGGCGTTCTGCAACGACGTTTCATGAGTTACCGACACCTTGGCTGCGATTCCAAATGCGGAATAACTTTTTAGTAAGACTGATTTTTTTTTTTTTGTGTCATGCAAAACGTTATTCTACTGGTTAGGCACGAGAGTGAAGGAAAGCAAACAAACAAATGATTTAGAACATGAACAAGCAAGGAGGCGAAGGGGACCTGATAGAAAAGAAAAAAAAAATGCAGAAAAATAGATTGGCATACTGCAGTATGAGAAGAGGCTGCGAGAGAAGCAAAGCATTCGATGGACAGAGCAAATCATGTACTCAGGTTGTTGAACTGTTGGGCCGGTGAGTTGATTGATGCCTGGCGTGCAGACCGAGCCGGTGCGGAGAATCAGCAATGAGTAGTGGGCTGAAGCATGCTGGAGGAGTGCCACACCCACAACACAATTGCAGGCAAACAAAGCGTACGCCTTTGGAGCAAATATGCCTGAAGATGATCGAGTGTGTGTGTGTGTGGGCATGTGTGTGGTCCTAAGCTTTTGTCTGAGCCAAACACGAGTGTAGATTCAAAAGGTAAAACCTGTGTTTGTTTATTTATGCATGTGACAATGGCAAGAGGCGCAACTACTGGAGATATTGCTGCCAGCCCGACGGCATTTTTACTAGCCTCTTAAAAATTGCACATGCTCACGTCCAAGCCAAGCACGAAAGTTTTAGCCTACTAGTTTTATATACCTTGACTTTGTTACGGTCCACGTCTTGTGTCACAGACCCTTGTATGTACTGTGCGCATACGTATGCCATCATCCGCGAGTTGGACCGCCACGGACGTCATGTCAGCAGGCGGTCCTTTGTATTGAATCGACAGCTTCATGCCAAAAAGGCAAAATTTGAACAACAAATGACATCATAGAAGCTTCTCCCAAACGGTGTGGGTGGCAACTGGCTGAGCACGGCACTGCTGGCTCTCATCTCCGGTGAGTTGACACAAACTCTTGGTCCATTTTGTCTCACCTAAGTCTACACTCGAGGCCAGCACTGACGGGAGAGCAATCGCCCAAGTGGTTGTGTTTGTGTCGTTACAAAACAACCACAGCGTTCTGTTCACACTGGAGGCAGATCTTAGTTTCACGTTGTGTGTTCAGTGTGTGTTGCTGTTATACAATAGCTAGCATAAATGATGTCACATACGCAAATTTCACTATTGGTTGCGACTCATAAAGAACTATTAACAGTTGACAAATACATGATGATTTACTAATATTGGTGTCTGTCTGACTTTTTTTTTTTTTTAATTCTCTGTGGCCGTTCACCCTCTTTGGGTACAGATAAAACAATTGCGGCCCTCTACAAAGTTGCCCATCCCCGATCCCGGCTATTCCGACTTGAGCAGACAGCTCAGCTCCTTTAAAATCTGGCCTGTACTTTCTGTTTAAGGGGGAAAACCATGGATCACTGTCAGATTGTATCCAACATATGAAGCTGACTGTGAACTGCGCATATCCAGAAGTCATTTCCCTGACAATGTAACAGCATGCTAGCAAAGTGATCGACATGCCACTTTCTCTAAGAATCTCTTGCTCGTGTCCAGGGGATTGGAAATGTGCTAAACACGCTGAAAAACCAATCTCGTTTCTCATAATCATGCCTGGGACTTTTTACCCCCATCTCCAAATGCAGGAGTGACATTAAGCCCCGTAGCAGCAGGATTGGCCTATAGTTAGATGCGCAGCTTCTCAGGCTTGAGCCTTTCTGGGCATACACACACACACACACATGCATGCACACGCGCATTATTTTATTTCTGAACGGCTTGATACTATTCCAACACGATGCACTTGTCTTTTAGGAGAATACAAAGCTGAATCTCAATTTGTTGAAAATTAAGTTATTTTTTGTGGTATTCAACATTGTATTGATTTATGTGAAGTATTTTTTGAATGGAGATGTTTCCGCGCTAGATTCATGTCACGCTGCTCCCGAATAAACATTTCAGTGATCTAGCAGCCGCCCTCGCCCAGTCAACTGTCAAAGATTATGTTTTGGCACGTGACGGCCGCACCCCGTCGCATGACGGCCCGTCGATGACAAGTTTTGCTACCGGCACGTCCCAGTCTTCAATATTTGAATTTAACATGATAAAATGTGTTTGTGTTCCACGCACTTTTTCCGTAAGCTTCTACTTGCCCATTTCTCGACCAATTCTCAACATTCCAATTCCAAAATGTTGGAAAAGGTCACACCTTTTGGGGTACTCATTTTTTTTCCCCCAAATCCCATGGTTTTCAACAACAACAACAACAAAAATTCGGCTCAGCTCATTCAATTCACCTTGGCAACAATTGTCAGCCTTCTTACAATTCCCACATACAGTAGCATTGTAATTTTTTGTCTAGTGACATTTTCAGTGGGGCAATTTCAAACCCAGATATAAATTTCAGGTTGAATACATAATATGTTTGAATAGGTTGTATGGTCTTGAACAAAGCTAAACTGATGTTTATTTTTGTTTTGTTTGTTTTTTGTTTTTTTAAGGAGAAAAAAAGGATAACATCTAATTCTTGGGATGGCATTCAAGCCACAGTTCTGAATTGACTAATCCCCTTCCACTCCCGGTTGTCTCTAGTCAAACACAAAACGTAGCTTAGTTTGAAAGATGTAACGTGTTGCATAAGACAAAACAAAATCCACTGGACTTTCTCATCTGGAATCGGAGTTGGGAGAGAAATAATTGGCTACGTATCCTTTGTTGTCTTCTCCCCCAGGCTCACCGGCTTATTATCTTGTTAGATATATGAGTTGGTAGTTAACATCTGTACTGCACTAATAAATCACAGACTACAGAGCATAGAACTGTACTGTTTTTTTTTTTTTTTTAAACCTTCGACACGCTGTGAAAAATATTTAAGTTGAAATTTTAAACAGGTTAATGCTCATACAGAATGTAAATTCTCATGTGCAATATCATTTGCGTATTACATAGTCCAACACACACATCACTGATCTTAGTGGGCCCTGGAGGGGGGGGGGGGGCAGCTAATTGGGTATCCCATTAGTCCTATGATTTCGTGTGTGTGTGTGTGTGTGTGTGTGTATATCCAGAACAAAAAGTGAGTTGTCCACTTTTGTGAACTCTGTTGTTGAGGGTGCTTGCAGTGATCTTTCTGTTTCCATACATAGTGTTAGGACCATAAATATTCGGACACAGACATCATGATATATACGCAACGAATGTGAGAATTTCAAATTCAAGACGTGATTAAAGTGTGGCTTGAGTGCAATTCAAACGTGGCTTATTTCCGTGACGCGTTACCTTCAGTTTTACTATAAATCTTTTGGTGGAGATTTAGCCCACTATATACTGCACTGCATTGTTTTGCTTTTCAGCCGCCACATTTGGGTCTGAGATTGAGGATTTTAACCGTCATTTAATCACTGTTTTATCACAAGTAATAGAGAAAAGCAATATTTTAAGATAAGATCTTTTGAAATAATACATATTCAATCCACCTGTACGTCAACCATCCAGGGATTTACTCTCCTACCTCTGTCCGAGCAGAATTCGCTGACTGCGGTTGGCTTGGATTTGCGATGGTTAGTAGCAGAGCTGAGCCAGAACTTCAAGGACCTTGGACTGAGATTGACTGGCTGTCCAGAAAGAACATTAGACAAACACGTTTGCATCCGTAGTTACTTACCTTGATTGAAATTCAACGCGATGATAGGGTGTGTTTAGAAGTCTTCAGAAAAGGCAGTTCCTTCAGTGTGGACCGTCATCTCGCTCGTCTGCGTATGAGCTTCCCAGCATCGCAATCAATTCCCCATTGATGTTAAAGGTTGATGGCACTTTCATCTATGTTCCGACATACCCTTTTCAGTGCTCTTAATAATCCGCTCTTTTGATGCATTTCTTTATTTTCACATTGCTTGGGTCGGATTTTTTACGTATAATTTCCCCATTGAAATCATATCTTTGCAGAAAGGATCCCTCGCAGCAAATAATCACGTTATTGCCTTACTAGTGCCTTCCAGCTTCCAAGGCAGGTACAGCTCAGTGGCACTCAAGGGACTGACGATAGGCGTGTTGGCAATGCCACGAAGAAAAGAGCCTCCTGAGGTATTTTCATTAGAATATGCTGCGTGGACAGCCGAATGGCCCCAGTAGCCCCGAGGATATTAGACCAAAAAAAAAAAAAAAAAAGATTTTTCACCGGAGTGATAGTGTCACTGCATTCAGATAATGAGCTGTGAAACACAAAGCTTGGTTAGCCACGTGATTAGCGCATCTGCCTCATCGGCAAAGGTCCCGGAGTTCAAAAGTTGGAATGAGGAATAAAAAAAAAAAAAAAAAAAAAGGAGTAAAAAAGAAGAGGAGTAAAAAAAAAAAAAAGTGATGATACCCCAGAAGGGAGATAACAGAATAGTATGATTATAAGAAATAGAAAAGATGGCACTGTGACAAAAGCAGAAGACAATGAAAAGATAAACGGTATCTGAAACCAAATCCTGCGATGAGGACGACTACAGAATGTTACTTTACACAAAGAAAAAAAAAAAATAGCAGGAAAGTATCCAGCTCAGGAAGCAGCAGAACACTAGGAAGCATTCTGGCACGTCTTTTTGGTGTGGGCACAGTTGCGCTTTGTTGCTCCGCTTCTCCACTGGCAGTCACAACGCTTTGATGAGAAAAGAAAAAACGAACTGACAAGGAAACAAAAATGAAACTCTGCACAAATCCAAACACAAGCAACAACGCTGTCGTGTGGTAAAAGTTGAGTGGCGGGGCATCTTATGTCCCTTACTTGCAACCATCCTGACTCCACAGCGCTTTTGAGAACGACCCGGAAGTTGTTCCATCACTCAGATACTGAGAGGAGTAAGGATGGCGGGGAGTCCACAGAAGACCCCCAATCAGGGGAACACTGATGTAAACAACGCCCGTTTATAACACGCAATGAAAACCGGTCCATCTATCCATCTTTCTTTTTTTGGCTGATCTGGGGTCGGCTCGTTGCTCTCCCAGGGGATCCCGAGGCTAACCCAGGGACATCGTTCCTCTGGCATTTCCTGTGCCATCCCCGGGGCCTCTTTCCGGTGGGACGTGTCTGGAACACCTCCCCAGCAAGACATCCAGGAGGCACCCCGATCAGATGCCCGAGCCACCTCATTTGGCTCCTCTCAATGTGAAGAAGCAGCGGCTCAACTCGGAACTTCTCCCGAATGACCAATTTTCTCAGCCTCTCTAAAGGAGACGTTACTTAATCTTTCTCCCTTTCAATGTGACTCAGTCGGGTGGCGCCTACCGCCCTCTATTGATGAGCCGCCACCGGAGATAACCTCATTCCACGTGTAGAAAATGAACCGACTCAATTGACACGTCACAGCACACTGATAAAGTTTGGCAGTTGCCTCTGCCGAATGTCTTGGTGCAATATGCGTCCGCTCTATCTGTAGTGCCTCCAGCTCCCGTGGCACGGGAGCTGGAGGACAATGCAGATGACGTGGGGGTTGATGGAAGCGGCGAGGCGACGGCAGATGGCGGCGGGGATATACATCCAGACGGCCGAGGACGGGTTCGACGGAGGGATTGGCCATGGGGGAACGCTCCGTTCCGAGATCTCAGGGTGGGTTTGAGAAGCCGGGGCAGCTCGGCATACTGAACACCCGAGCCCAGAGGCTTCAGAGTAGCGTTCACATCCATTGATGGCAGCACCACGCCCGGACCGGCCCGGGCGGGCTCTGCAAAGCAAAGGAGGCAGGTTGGGCTGGGAGCGGGTAAGAGGAGCTAATTGCTGATGATGACAAAGAATTACTATTGCACACAGATTCATGAGACGGATGCGCCGTGATCCCTCCTCTCCCGTCGGCTCCGCAACTCTCCGCTGTGACACGGCGCGCACACGGCACATAGTTGTTCCTCTCTCGCTATTAAGTCCTGGAATATCTTCTCTGAGTGATCCAAGTGGCATCCATGATGCAAAACGACAAAAAAAAAAAAAAAAAAAAAAAAAAAAAAAAAAAAAAAAGCACCGCGACTCTACGAGCTATACTGTAAGCTACTACCCGATTGAGTGTCCTTTTGATAACTGACCTCACATGACTGAAAACAATTATTCCAAATATGCTGCCTTCTTGTCGTGGCCGTAATGTCGGTTGTCATCAGCCATGGTGTGTGTTCAATGCACTGCATGTTTGCATTGTGTTTGAGAGAGGAAAGTAATTTCATCGGTGCTGTATGTCCCACATAGAGCATATTTGACAATAAAAGCTGACTTGACCTGACTTGACTTGATTAGTAGCCACGGTCGTCAAGGAGCCTCCCATCTCAGGCGTCCATTTGAGAGATGACAATACTGGTCAGAGTGAAAGAATCACGCATGTGCAGATTGAGGGAACTTAGCATACACGCGCCACCGGGTAGTTCACATCACAAATCACCCGGACTAAAAGTGAACCTGCAACTGTTCTGAATATTTTCTCTTTGATGAGAGGTAGAACCGGAGTGAGAAAGCGGAGCTATTGTTGTATCGGGTTGTCTACTCTGACGAGATGTCTGACCTTCAAGGCTGGAGTGCACACGTATGCTTTGCTCAACCCGCATAAAAATGGACACATATTGAATTCCACTCTCTATTTTAGAATGAATATTACCTGAGGCCGTCTCGCTTCTATTAAAATGATATTGATTCGTCCCCCGCCCCCGAGAATACAGTATAAAAGCACGCATACTCTGTGTTGTATTAATATGGAACTTTTGACAGCACAATATCAACAAATAAATCCCCAAGGTAATTGGAAATCAAGACATCAAACTTTCGGCATACAGTTTTTCCTGCCGAACAAACCCCCGTGCGCCATCAACAAGCAGAAAATGAATGTGCTTGGAAGCCTGCTAAATTGGTTCAAAATTGCAGTTGTGTCGGCAGTTACTCCGTTTCATCACATCATGCTATTCCTATGACCTAAATTTGTCATATCTATGACAGCCAAAAGCTTTTTGAATGAATCCTCCATGAAGTGTCTCCAGTTGGTCCAAAATGCTGCTACTCCCCTGTTGACAGGTACTCGTAAGAGGGAGCACATCACGCCTCCTCTGACATCCCTTTACTGGCTTGCTCGACAATTTAGAGTTCTTTTTAAGATCTTATTATTTGTTTTCAAATCTTTAAAGGGACTCGCCCCACCTTAGCTCTTGGAGCTTCTTTGCCCCTTACGCCCCTGCCCGGTGCCTCAGATCTGCGGACCTGACACAAAGAGAAGTAGCGAGAACGAAGCGGAGGCTCAGAGGGAATCTGGCCTTTTCCGTTGCTCGTGCCTCTCTTCGGAATGACCTCCCGCTGGACATTCGGCAAGCCCCCTCGCTGCCCATCTTTCAAACTCATTTTTAAATTTGGCTTTCGACTCAGTATGAGATGATGTTTCGTTTGACTGTTTTTGTGCTTTCTACCGTTTTTGTTTTTACTTGATTGTTTTATGGTTTGTTGTTGTATGAATGATTTTTGCTCCATGCACAGCACTTTGTATTCAGTGGGGGTTGGTTTCAAGTGCCGCAGAAATGCAGTTGAGTTGAGTTGAGACTTTCTCTTTGTATACTAAAGATTACAGTGACTGAGTTGCTGAGGGCTGGACTGTCTCAACACCAAAAGTAAGAGATGCAGTTTTCTGATTTGAATCGGTCTCCAGTAATGAGGCTCGTGTATTGACCAAGTCGCACAGTTTCCACACAAGCTACATTTCCTCAAGTCTTCCTGTAGCTCAAGGGCAATGCCACTTTTTTTTTTTTTTTTTCTGCTGACACCACCTCCATACATTGACCTTTCTGTGTATGTGCAGACAGATGCACTTCAATGATTGAGATACCAGCCAGCAACCTTTGCACCTGATGCCTTGGACACGTCTCCTTCATATCCATGAAGAATGTCCCAGCCGGATTCTCTTCACATTCTCTACTGTTATTTCAGGGGCTGGGGGTGGGGGGGCGGGGACTTGATTGCTGGGTCTGTTAATGACGTTGCATTCTAATCACTTACAATGCAAAATGTTCTTGCGGCACAATGGATATGGATTATATGGCCGACGGGTCCTATTTTACTTTGCATACTAACTTAATTACTCTGCCATCTCAAGCTAATTGTCATACAGGGCCACGCTCTCAAGTGATTTTTATGAGTTGTCTGTCCTCTGACGTAATTGGGATGTTTCTGACATTTCTGGATCAGCATGGTGATACAAAGGACTGGGAAATCTCAAGGAAGTGTGGTTTCTGCCCCCCCCACCCCCCCCAAAAAGGTCAATATGTTGTTGTTTTGTCTGTATGATACATATACAATACACATTTCAGTCAGTCTAGCTTGGGGAGGGGTGGGATGGGCACCTGTTTGTTTCAGGAGTTTCCCTCTTCCAACGCACCTGGTTGAAATGAACAGCCCATCCGCAACCTCTGTCAAAACCTGAAAACGATCCTGATCATTGCAATCAGGTGTGTCGGAAGAGGAACTTCTAAAACAAGCAAGACTGCGACTCTAACGGCCGGAGTCTCCTACACCCGGTCAAGCTAATCATCACGGGGACGCACACGCACAGCTCGTGCTTGTGGTTTGAGCCCCCCCACCCCGCTACATGGCGGTGAATCCTGGAAGCGAGTGGCAAAACAGAATAAGCAACACCACCGTTCCACAGAATTGCCGAGCATGTGCAACTTGCTGAAGAAACGACGCACGCAATGGCTTGGGCACCTCGTACGTACGGACGGTGGCACAATCCTGAATGACCTCCTATACGGTGAGCTACCACAAGGCCCACTGGTAGTCCAGCCCTGCGCGACAAAAGGTGTCCGTAGGAGTTACTTGAAGCCCCCCCGGGCATCAACGCAAAGCTCATGGGAGGTCGTGGCTAAAGAACGAACATCCTGGAGACACATAGTCAACGGCTGTCTCTCCAGCTTTGAAGGGTCAACTGCCCGGCAACTGGAAACCAAGAGAGAAAGAAGAAAAGGCCAAAGAAGCTTCACTTCACCATTATTCATCACGATTCCAAAAGAACTGACAGCCTCACGTCGGACTTTTTAAACTCAAGTGGTTGCAGGGGAAAAAAAAAAAAAACCGCAACGGGATCCAGATATATTTTTAAGAAGATGTCTATTCTACTTTAAAAAAATGTATCTGGATCCCGCTGATTTTATTTTGTGCTACCACTGACAAAATAAAATGTAGCAATTAAAAAGCAAATCTTTTTTCAGTGACCCATGAATTAATTAATCACTCCATTGCCTGGTTCAATTAGCACGGCCATTTAGAGTCGTTCAAAGAGGATGTTCTCAGAGGAGCGGCCACTGAGACGAGTGTCAGAGTGTCATCAGCGGGTTGCCACAGAGCGACGAGAAGAGTCACAGCAAGCGGTGGCAGGAGGTCATTTATATGATCCCTTCCACTAAGAGCGCAAAGAATATTGCAAGTGATTACAAATACCGAAAATAAGAAAATGAACACATTTCGGCCATGTCTACACTTGCTCCATATTGACTCCTAACAAGAAAATACAAGCTCTGCATGCATGCACGCCTCTCAATTTGAAAGAGAGTGATTCTGGAGAGAAAAATCTCATAACGCGCGTGTGTGCGTGTGTGTGTGTGTGTGTGTGTGTGTGTGTGTGTGTGTGTGTGTGTGTGTGTGTGTGTGTGTGTGTGTGTGTGTGTGAATACGTGAACACACAAATGAGAACCATAAAACAAGAATTGCTGCAGTTATGGCCTATTTTTCAAACAAATTGACTACCATTACAGTCTAACTAACTGTGGCGTGTGGCGCAGTAATCATAAAGCCATTTCGAACCAGACAGCAGTGGCAGTGTAAGAGCTGATGCACGCGGGCGTTCCATTATTTAAGTGATCTCATCAGAAATAACGCCGCCGTCATAACCGACCGCTGCGCCCTCATTTACTGAGCCCTTTTTGCAATTCTAAAAATCAGCAGGTGGACGGTTAAAAATGTATCAAGAACACCTTTTTGCAAATTGCTGCCAACAAAAGGGATGTTTGTATTTTTTTGTCATTTCTTATTTTACAGACCTTGGGCTCTCAATGAGGGCGCCGCGGTCTTTGAGCATTGCGAAGAAAATCCTGTCAAAAAGAAATGGTCAAAATGAAAAGAAATGTTTGGAACAGCACATAATTATTAAACCCCTCGATCAACCACTGGAATTAGGATGAATTATTGTGAGTCGAGTTCTGGCAGTATTTCGTGGTCATGTAAGCCCTTCATTTTTTGTAAAAGTTTTTTATTGACTCGTCCGAGTCCAACTGTGCCATTTGCCATTTGAATCCATTTTTCAGTGGCCCGCAACATGACCAAAAAAACAAACCTGTTCATCTTCATTACCTTTGTTTTGTAGCCGCCTGTCACTCCTCGGTGCACCTTGCCGCTCCCTGGTGCCCAAAGTCGTCCTCGTCTCTCCCCTGAGGTCGACCGCCATTAAAAAAAAAAAATGAAGCAATGAAGTTTTGGAAATTGAAATTGTTTATCTGCACACACGGTTGATAAAGCAAAGGGAAGCCTGCCATCCCAAAACAGCGCTGAGCAGAATTAAATGTCTCAAAATTTTGTGGGTGTTTGTATCCGAGGCAAAGACAACTTTTTGGTTGCTTCCGAATAATTTGGAGCTAAATGCACTTTAAAATATTGACCTATGAAAAAGATATACTTTATTGTTCGTCAAAGTACCCAAGTCCGCTTTCAAGGCAAGTCAAGTCACAGTTATTGATGTAAAACTTCATCACAAATACTCTCAAAGGGCTTGACATGCCCACAGTGGACAAATATGAACGACATTTACTGATCTTAACCTCCAGGAGGGTGGGGAACCCCCGCCCCCCAAAAAAAAAACTATCTCGGGAAAAAAATAGAAAACTAGAGTAAGGGCCGCAGATGGGAGAATCCCCCTTCCAGGATGCCCAGCAATGGAGGCGGAGTGGGCAACATTTGACACAACCTTGTACAACGCTAGTTGGAATGATTAAAAAAAAAAAAGTCCATTTAACAAGATGAAAATGTTGCAGGGAGCGTATCACTCCAATGGAATTCATACCCATTTTTTTTTCTAAGCGCACGTGAGCTTGGTGACTGTTTCGTTCCACAACTTTTTTTTTCTTCCTACTTTCAGCCATCGGTTGCCTTTGCCAGTCATCTGCAGGCGATGACTCCGAAATATCAAGATATATTCCGAAGGACACACCTTTGCGATATTATCACGTCGCATCTTCATCATTTTTATTGGCAGCAACAACCTCTGTCTCGGGGTTCCGCGCGGCGTTCTGACCTCATCTTCTCGCGTGTACAAAAGGGACAAATTAAATTAGGTGGAGTAATGAAGCAAGGTGCATTTCATGTGAAATCGCTCTCTTCATTGTTCCCCAAGTCACCGAAGACGCTCATCTGTGCGGCACGCAATCCCCCGCTCACTTCAATGATGTCCGTTTGGATGAGCTCCCAGGGGCCTCTCTTTTCAAACACGACTCCTTATTGGAGTCCTCAATCCACCCCTGAGCAAAGGTACGGCATCTTACTAGCTACGGTGATCTATGGTGGCGCGAATGAAACTTAAAGTGATCCATCAAATGAACAAATTTGATTCCCTTTTTTCCCCGGGTGGCAATAGACTTAAATTCTCTGCCGTTTTAAATCTGCACTGACCTGAAGAGGAAGGAGAAGGGGAGGAGCCAAAAAGTGAAAAGGAGCGCTCGGTGAGACAGTGCTATGAGTGTAAACGATATATGTAATTAATGGCACACTCACTCCTAATTAAAACCTCTTAGTTCTCACTTCACAAGGTTGCAGCAGCTGGTAGACAAGGTTCTTGCGGAGAGATGAGGGACATGTATTTTCTGACAGTATCGCACCGCAGCACCTGCTTTTGCCCGCACCTGCTACTGCTGGAATCATATCTCATTAAGTCAATGAATTAACATCATCCTGGGCCAAGGAGGAAAAGGAGGATTTACTCATCACACTGTGGGAAAAAAAAAAAAAAAGTCTTGCGCCTCAGAGGTACTGCAATGTGCCGCCTTTCAAATATAAACGGGCGATTGTGTGATTCAGTGAGGCAAACATCTCCACTTAGTAAAAAAAAACTATTCAGGAGCCAACGATTATATTTCCTTTTAATCACCTCAAAGGTCTCTCTCCAGTCAAGCAGTGCACAACTAACATGAGCAAGTGCAGGAAACAATAAGCCGGAAGAAGGCAAAGGATAGACAAAGAAGTCGGAGGCAGGAAAAAAAAAAAAAGGAAAGTCAGCACACAAGAGGCATCATAACACAATGCCCCCAGATAATAAAAGCTACATGGGAACAATAAAGTGATATCAGCTCGCTCACTTGGAAAAAAAAAAAAAAACAATAGGAAACAGCCTGGGAGTGCCATTTATGATTAAAAATTAATGTCGTTTGAATAGAATATTCTGTTGTCTTTAAAGAGAGCAGACTACACAAACTGCCCTGCGGGACATGCATACAGGCACTTCATGAATACGTGAATCTCACTACTCTGGCCCTTCCATGGCCGTCGTCCCGACTCACAATGATTCCATGAACTACTTGCCAAACTTGTTGCACAACACCACACGTGCTGACAATGTTCAGCAGCACGAATGTTTTCCCTTTAAATATACAAAAAGACGCGCGCGCACACACACACACACACACACACACACACACACACACACACGATAAGAAACTGCAAGATAGCAAGTATCCAGACTGTAAACGCATCGTCAAGAAGATAAGATAAGATAAGAAAACTTTTATTAGTCTCGCAATGGAGAAAGTTGCCAATTCTCAATTCATTTTCATGACATTGAAGTGTTGATTATTATTATATATATTTACAGTGAAAAGGCCAGACATACAGTAAGTTCATTGGTAGATATACTTTCGTACATTTTCCCCACATTTTGGCAATGTCCGGATTTTTTTTCTTCATCGAAGTGCACAAAGTGATCATCAATATATACAGTATATATATATATATATATATAAAGGGGGGCACCCTGACT
>NW_017805745.1:633627-635923 GCF_001891065.2 Hippocampus comes | reverse complement strand
ATGTTCCCTCTAAAAATACAAAAAAAGACACACACACACACACACACACACACACACACACACACACACACACACACACACATTGGACTGTGTTGAAATTGATGTTGGATGCTGAAATGTGCACAGGGGCAGGTTCGACTGGGTTTTGGTATTTCCGCAGAAGCATTAAGCTCGGCACAGCTAAAATCAGACATTTTGCGCCGTTGTGAGTGTCATCGCCGATGATTTGTTTTGCTGATAATCAAAGCAGCTCCACTCTATTTTCTTTTAAATGAGCACAGGAGCCACAGTTATTGACGTGGCGGAAGAAGAGACTGAAAGTACAATGATAAGAAACTGCAAGATAGCAAGTATCCAGACTGTAAACGCATCATCAAGTTGCCAATTCTCAATTCATTTTCATGACATTGAAGTGTTGATTATTATTCTATATATTTACAGTGAAAAGGCCAGACATACAGTAAGTTCATTGGTAGAGATATACTTTCGTACATTTTCCCCACATTTTGGCAATGTCCGGATTTTTTTTCATCATCGAAGTGCACAAAGTGATCAGCAATGTATATATATATATATATATATATATATAAGGGGGCACCCTGACTACATTCCCAACACTATTTCCACCAGACAAATTTCCTACCATTTGATATTTACAAAATATTGTTTGAGAACGCGATGGCACCACAGTGGAGCAACTGGACGGCATGCCAAGAAAAAAACAAAAACAGAAAAGCGCCTTTGGTTGTTGTCCTTTTGTTATAACAGCGCAACGTGGACGGTCGAGCATGACTGACCTCAAAGCCCCCCGGAAAAAGAAAATCAACGTTTCTTCGTTAGAAAGAGAAAAATTGACATAATTAAATGTACTCCGGCATCGGCAGCCCATGAAGAGCAGAGGTTAATGCGTCACTCTGGTCCACGCTGTAAAACGATTGTTCAAAACGGTAGTTGTGGTATTAGGCAAAGAGCCAAACACCCCCTCGGGGACACATTGTGCTACTTCACGTGTCGTAACCTTCTTCATCATGCCCAGTAAATGATGTATTCAATGCATTAAGAATAGAGTCTTTTTTGCTACATTGGGTTTCCTTCGCGTGTGAAGAAAAATACTCTGAATGGCTTTCAATACCAAACGTTCAATAAAGAGTGCAAATCATAAAGAACGGCCGGATTATTTCATATTCAAGTCACAATATGTGAAGCTACGGGCCCCTTTCTGGGGGTTTTGAAACCATTCTTAATACACGTAGAGTGGGGGCGGGGGAAATGGCGTGTTCAATTTGCGACATCTAATTCCATCAAGTGGGACACTGTATTGTCCATCTACATGCATCTGGAACTCGATGATTTTATTTCGTGCACCCACTTGAACAAATACCATTGAGTACATTCAACAAAAACACATTTCAGTGTACCATATTTACACAGTACGTCAGTGGTCCATTTGGTACGGGGCCACAATCGGAGTCCCCCTTCTAACATTGGTTCGCAAGTTGTAATAAACAGAATCGGCCCATGTAACGAAAGAAGAAGCAGTACACAGAAAGTAATAGCAACAAATTGACGAAACGTACAGCTGAACGCACAGCTGATGGGCAGCCATGACTTCCGAAGATGAAGCTATTTGGACAAGAGAAGTTCCTTCTCACCTTAACTAATAAATCAAAAATATGTGAAGTATAACATATTTCATATGGGAGAATTTATGAGCCAGGTCCCCTATTGACCCTGCCTAGGCTCGGGCCTGCATACCTCCCTGATTCACTGTGTTTGAATACAACCGCCCTTTTGACTTCTCTCCAATGCCTTTAAAAGAAAATCCAGTCTTTATGTCTTTGGTATATGTGTATACATCCATAAGACGAGACCATACACACTAGGGTGGTCCCTTTTGGAAAAGTTTGTCGGATTCGTCGGGCCGGGTCGGAATCTTGTCGATACTATGACACAAGGATGTGTGCAAAATTTTATTCCGATCGGATAATTTTATCCCGTCCCGCAGAGCGACCAAAGTTTCCCCTATGGAAAGAATGTTACGGGGCTGAATGGTAGTACGGTTTCTCCCGTACAGTAAGGATTTTGTTTTGCTCAGTTCGCACTTGCAATAATTCAAAGACGGAAGACAGGAACGCATGTATTGCAAAAAAGGCAACCGTGGTGATCCTGCAACACTGGTGAGATTGTTGGTCCATGTTAACTGGTCCATCTGTCTATCTGTACATCTGTCTACATCGCGCGACTGTCTGGAAGTGATCCGATCCGTTTTGCATTTTTTTCAGGCCGGGAGTGGTGC
>NW_017805745.1:631924-633461 GCF_001891065.2 Hippocampus comes | reverse complement strand
TGTCGAAAAGCGTCCTCAGCTCAGCGTCCAGTAAGAATTCCGGCGATTCTCGACTTCAATTGAAAGATATTAGCTCGCCAGTAGGTGACCGTTGTGTGTTAGGCGTGCGTTTGAGTTTGTCTCCGGCTGCTGAGAGCAGCGATGGAATGGTTAGTTAGTCAGGAGGTGATCGTTCGGGCAACATTCAGCCCAGCCAGTGTCACGCATGGCAAAATACACGGTTAAAATACACATGTTCACCCTATTGAGACCAGTTGTTATGGTGGAAACTTTGGCCGCTTTGCGGGACGGGAAAATATCATCAGATCGGAATGAAATTTTGCACAGAACCTTGTACCATAGTATCGACAAGAATTCCGACCCGGCCCGACGAATCCGACAAACTTTTTTTTTTGCCATGAAAATGTGGACCACCCTAATACACACGCATATGCAAAGGACACACACATACGCACTTGCGCGCGCGCACACACACTCACACACACACACACACACACACACACACACACACACACTCGCACACACGCAGACTTGGAATGAGATAACCCTCACAAAGGAAGGCCTGAAGATACTCGCGGCTGCTGAGCCTTTCTGCCTTTGTCGGCTTGACAGGCTCATTCAGCAGACTAATTAGATGACAATACGTAATCTGTAAATTCAGATGAATGCAAATACAGCTTTGATGGCTACTTCAACATTTTAATAATTAGCGACACGTTCAGGACTCTCCTTTTCTGCGCACAGTCGTAATGTCATGAGTCAATTTGCCGCTCTCGTGCGTGGCAGCCACACAATTCGGCATTCGGCCAAAGTTTCCGCCGTAAAATATGCCATAAAAATTGTGAGGGGGCTTGCCGAACGGTTATTGACCTGATTCTTCCCATGATGGCGAAATCTAATTTCCGAATATAATTCTTGATCGAATCAACGAGAAATTTGTAAAAGAAAAAAAAACAATTGTAATGTCATAACTCCCCAAATGGTGGCAAAATAACAATAAGATTCATAATTTGATGGGAGTGAAAAGCAGACTGCAGTTTTTCCCTGTCCGCCATAGGGTATTACTCACTGGGGTTCACAAAAAATATCATGGGTGAGTTTCTTTGGCTTTCAATATAAATGATTAATATTTGCTCATGGACTGCGCGTCTTTTACGTGTCTTACACTGATGTTATGTCAGATGGAAGCTATATGGATGTCCGACACTTCCCCTCTTTGCTACCTACTCTTAAATAATTAGGTAGTCGATTTTGCCGCAGCGCAGCCGTTCGCTTCCGTCGTATAAATGTTTGAAACCTTTGCAAGCAGGAAGCATCCGGACGTGGGCTGAGATGCTGGTGCGAAGGGACGCGAGGTTTCCACTTCAGCTTCAGCTTCATCTGGACACTCGTTCCATTATTAAAAAGTACAGTGGAAAACAAAATGCAGTTTACAATGAGACCTTTTTTTTTTTTTTTTTTTTTTTTTTTATCCACCAAATTTTCTCAGTGTAACCTAAGTGCATTTTTCTCTCTCTCCCTCTGCCCCTCAGCTCAA
>NW_017805745.1:625953-630651 GCF_001891065.2 Hippocampus comes | reverse complement strand
AAAGTGAGAAAAAAAAAAAGTGTTTAAAAATATACTTTTTTTTTTTTTTTTTTTTTTTTTTTTTTAGTACTCATACAATCTTGCGTCCTTATCGTTTTAACATGTTTGGGCTTTATATTTTTAAAATCTGAATTTTTAATATATTTAGTGGCCAAAAAAATAGCCAAACCAACAGCGCGTAAAATTGAGTGAATTCAACAACAACAACAACAAAACTTTTTGCACTGCATTTCCATTTGATCAATAAATTACAACAACTGTCCTCAAATTATTATTGGCAATAAAATAAAATAATAATAATAAAATAAAACCATATATTGAAAAAACCCAACAACAACAATGTTTCTACTTATTCTTTTAACAGATGAAACAAAATGAATTGGGCCCTCCTCCAGTCTTCGGCCACAAATCAATTGACATGAATCACATATCTCAGAAAGCTGAAGCGCTGACTTGGCGTCAGTCCATCTCAGATGAGCTAGGGCCCGGAAACGCGTTCCTGGCCGTTGTCGCTGTGGCCTGTGGCTTTCGCTTTGAATGCTTCGAGTTTCAATCAGATCTTGTCGCCGTAGTGACAAACTGCGCTAACTGACGATGGCTTTCTGAAGTGTTCCTGAAGTGTTCAATATCCTTTACATAATGACGTCGCTTTTTCACGCGGTGCCACCTGTGGGATCGAAGGTCACGGGCATTCAGGTTTGCCGCTTACGTGCAAATGTTTCTTTCGATTCTCGGAAGCTTTTCATGCTATGAAGTCATGTACTCTATCCCTCTATCTATTTGCTCTCGGTACACTCCTTGGCGCTACCCCTGCACAAAATGAGGTGTTGGTGAAAATTGCAGATGACATTTGCGAGAATATGATGAACCAGATGTCTTTTTTTTTTTTTTTTTTTTAAACAAGCCTTGCTATGAGGACTACGCGGCTGATTTGATACGATTTTGTGCAACTGCCCTTAAAATTCCGAAAGACATGATGGCTTTCAAGCTGGGCATGAGCTCGCACAGTTTTCCATATTTGCTCCTGTTTATTCATTTCACTGCTCTCAAAGGAAAATCAATACTTTGAAGCAAATTCTGTCAATCTATGCCCGCACCGAAACCGATTTTGGTGGTTCCCACGCCGCAATATGGAGTATGCACAAGTTATCTCAGCATTCGATCGATGGCTTAAAGGGGACTCGACTGCGGTTCGCTGTCACCAAAGCGCAGGATAAACAGCTCAGGTCGAGGACCGAAACTGCATATTCATACGCGGCGGCTGAGGAAACGGGGAACATTTGAAAAGCTGAAAGGCTTTGATGGGCTGCCAATCAAATAGAGTCCATTTCTGGAGTGTGAATTTGCATGAGTAGCAAATGAAGATTTCTATGAAAAAACAGAGGCAGCACATTTGGCCGTATATGCCCCCACCCAAACCACCAGTGGCTTCTCGCCGGTGTGCGTTGTGACTCGTGTTGTAGCGCTTGAGAGTGCGCGCTGCAGACTGAGACGGATGCCCAATGCAAGATGCCAAGCGCGACAGAAAGCCACCCAGAAGTGACTTTTTATTTGCCAGCTGTTTGACTCTTCTCGATGGCCTCAAGCGAGGCGACAAACAATAAAGAGTGACTTTATTTTGCTAAACACCAACAGTGTCGAAAATGCTCAGCGGGCTGTGACCTCGGGAAACGGAACCTCCAATTCTGAATGCCGATGAAGCGGTAGAATTCGGAAGACGACGAACATTTCCTGGGAGGAGGCGAACTCGTCAGCACTTAACATAACTTTCAACCTAATTTCACCATAAGTAGACAAGATGCGTGTCATCGAGCTAGTCAGAGCCACCCGCGTGCTTTCAATCGCACTCTTTGACAAACGGTCACAAAATAAACACCACATAAGCACATTCATCCACGAGCTGGCAGGGCTCTCCAATTGTTGCGCAGGGCCTCAACATGTTAGCCAGTTAACAGCCAGCCACCAATCTGAAGCCCATTGCAAGCAGGTTCCACGCGCTCTTTATCAAAGCCCAAGTTTGAGTTGACTTCCCCTGAACTCGAAAACGGTCACCATTCGGTTCCGGAACAAGCCATATGGAGTTGTTCAATCGAGTCCGAGGACGCCCAAAAGTGTCAATTCACCATGGAAACTGAGAGACACATCAAGTCATTTCCTTCCCTGTTGGAATTGCAAATGCGGGCCTTTAACGACTCCATAAATATATTCCGTAAAAAGAAAAGCGAAGCGGCATGGGAGCAGACGGATGCACAAATCAGCGCCGAGGTTTGAATGCATTATTATTAGATGCACCGTGTTAACATTTAACTGCACTTTAAATCGCAGCATATCAGAATATATCATGAATGACATTCCATTTTCATTTTGGTGCAATCCGGTGTCAGAGAAGCGCGATTTGGAAGTGGTTTGAAATGAAATGTAACAGAAAACAACTCCTTCAGACAAGTTAAACTTTTTTTTCATGATTACCCCAAGTGGACCTCCCTGAGATCATCCTCATGCAAAATGATATTTCATCCAATGATCACAATTGTATTTGCATATTTGTGTCCTTGATTTTTAGACTAAAATGGAAATGTATACTGTAAATCTCCCAAAAAGATGAACTTTCTATTTCTGCTTGGCCAGATGTAAATGTTGTGCAGGAGCAGTGACGGGAGATGTGTCCCATCCACATCACTTTTGGAAGCCGTAATAACATTAGTCTGGGGATGGGAAAAAAAAAAAATGGTGCTCAAGGGCAACATTGAATTTGAAATGGACAGATGGGCCACGGCATTTGTACAGATTAAATAGAAAAACAAACTTCAACCCTCCAAAAACATATATATAATAATAAATAAATCACAAAGTAATAATTTGTTGTTTCATAATGTTGTTTTATGTTATTTGCAATACAATGATAAACACATTACTTAATTATACAAATGCATAAAAAATGCATTGTGTGTAATTCATTTCGTTATAATGAATCAAATACATGATCACAATAAAATGATACAATTATAATTGCTTTAAAAATAGGTGTTCACTTATTTTACTCATGTTAATTTATTCAACGGCAAATCATTGAATTAGCGCAACAAAATGTCATTTAAAAACGAGTAGGCATGGAATCTACTTTATTCTACAAATAAAATAATTCCTTTGCCATTTTGAATTTCATCTCGACTCCAATTAGAGATAATTAACTCAAACATTGTCAAAAGTGGATTGTATTTTATTGGATTGATATAAAACTCATCAACCAATCATTTAATGAGCAAAATGAATCTCAAATATTTAAAGGAGAGAAGAAATACACATCAATCAACTCAATGAATGCAACAAATATTTTATATCACTCTAGTTTTCTTACCGTTGATCATTTGGAAGAGATATATGAGTTGGAATGAATGATCCCATATCAGTCACTTGCAATCCTGTGGAACCGCTTTCCTTTGGTGGTTGTGCCCAGGACGGAAGACTTTTATGCAAATATGCACTGCATCAACTCATAAAACTAACTTTCGCAGGGAAAAAAAAAAAACCCACAAGATTCTCACACGGATTGGCTTGTTAGAAGCATCGGGCATGTGGTTATGATCCCAGACGTGGGTAATTTTATAATTGGGGTTTTCAACGCATATTGAATACAAAATTAAGATCAAACGCTTTCGGGGAAAAAAAGAATTTTAAAAAGAATAAGATAAGAAAATCTTTATTTGTCTCACAATGGAGAAATTCGCAATATGACCCGATCTTAAATGCTCTTGTTTTTCTTGCTTTTCCATTGTTGAACAATTGATTTCAAACATAATTATAAGCTTTGGAAACAAATATTCCATATTGAATTCTAGGCTAGTGTTCTCTTTTCAGTTGATATTTTTTGACGTGACTCCCGAAGAGTCACTTTCTCACCAGTCATGAAGCTCAGCACACGTCACTGGCTGCCATTTATGCAGATTGGAGCTCGTGGATTCGGAATCATTAATCTCCGCAAGGCAGCGCAAAGAAAATTGGCTGCTAGGCACGTGTCGTGAATCCAACATTGATTTTGCACGTATTGCTATGCATTTATTAGCGAAAAAGCCCATTGAGTCCATCTACGTCCCACTCGACTCCCCAATGCATTCTCCAGGCTTATTGTGGGTTTTAGACGTGGTATAAAGCACACAAGTGGATGGCAAGAAGAAATAAAGACTCATTAGAGTGGCAAAGGCCAGTTGCGGCAAACGTTGAGTCAAACAACCTGAAAAATGACAACCCCGAAGAGTGGTGGAATTTACTGCACTAAATAAGAGCTTTGAAAAAGACGAAAAACACAGATGGCAAAATGCGGATTGATGGTGTGGAGAACAAAGTGGCGGAGGCCCGAAACAGCCAATTGGCTGAGACCAGGTCCCATCACATCTGCTCTCAACCAGCCGTGGCTCCCTCACCGACCTCCTCGGCGGCGCCGCCATCAGTCATTTCCCCGCCGATCGGTATCGTATGGACACGATGAGCTCTGCAGTATTGGCGCTTCCTGGTTTGCAGATTAATGTTGTCTGTCTGCATTCCAAGACGCCAGCTTCCCAAATTCCTGCACCGCAACGTCCCTTGTGAAAGACAATCATTCCCGGCCAGTGACGACAGACAGAAAAGTGCCAACCACGGTGCGAGTCCTGTTGGCTGACACGTCCAAGGCTCATCCACCTTGTCGCTGATATGAAGCTA
>NW_017805745.1:618093-625637 GCF_001891065.2 Hippocampus comes | reverse complement strand
ATAGATATATATATATATATATCTATATATATAGATATAGATATAGATAGATCGATAGATATATACCCACTTAGTCAAATTGCAATCAAAATAATCCTCTAATATTTGTTTGCAGTATTTTTTTTTTAATTAACCCCAGTTAAGACCCAAAGCTACCCTTGTTAATGATGTGAAGATGTATATGCAATATTAATTGGGGCTTTTATAATAATTAGCAATAAAGGGTGGCTGAACAAACACTGTAATAAATGACACAGTCGATGATGGTCTTCATCTGACAATTAAATTGTAATTGTCTGGGGATCAAGTAAAGCAAACTCAAGTCATTCCAGCTTGTGTCATTCATCGGTGGTTTTAGTATAAATGGTTAAAATATAGCCACGCGGGCCCCATGACGATACTTAGAGGACATTTGAGAGACACTGGCAATATTGTGAAAAACCTCATTATCACCTCGCTAAATAATTACAACCCCCCGGGGCAGAAAACTTCCCGATGGTCCGTTAGCACTGAAATAAGAACACACAGGCAAAAATACGACAAGCTCCGAATGCTTTCCTGGCGACCGGTATTTTGTTGTGATGGCCGTAGGAGCATCCGTCGGGGTTTTGTGTTTATTTAGCTAGCGTGCACTGCGGACCCTTGACAAGAAGTTTGCGTTACCTCATAATTATAGCGGGCTGGGTACAACATTTTTTGTGAGATCTGCTCACTTGCGCTTTAGCGACGATCTGTTTGACACGCTAACGGTTAGCGTGTCAAACATATCGTAGCGGCTAACCGATCGTCGCATTTTCACGGCTGGACCTGGCTCCGAGCTTTCAGTGTTGCTCACGTGTCATCGATAAACCGACGATATCGTTGCCATTCATTTGTTGTCAAATCAACTCAAATTAGTTTGTATCATCCCCAATCACAAGAAGGTCTCAAAGGGCTTTTACGTGTCCACAGTTGACAAATACGAACGCCATCCCCTGACCTTGACAAATTCAGGTGTAAATTTTCTGCTTTGGTGATTATTCGTGGTTATCGGGTGCGGTGTTTGTAATTATACAGAATTTACACCCCAATTAAATTGAAGTTGTGTTGAAAATGAGCGAGGGATTAAGGCGGTTTGTGTGAATTGCTTGAGATACTTTATCTCCATATTTCTTCCTCGGTTCCCAACGGGATCTTCCTCCGTCTGTTGCCTTATTTCTTTATTTCTGTGGAGGTCTTTCCACAGGAGATCTCTCTATCAGAGAAAAATCTGTGTTCAACAGTCCGCTTGGCAGCACTTCACTCCAAAATAGGGGGTGAATGGAAGCCGCGTCAACTGAAAATGCAGGAAAGCTTGATTTGTTTACTTATCTCTCAAGAACAGTACCTTCGGCCTACTTTTCTTCCTGGTGCACATTTTAGGACTGATTAGTGCTTACATTTGTTAATCAAGTGATTGCCGCTGCTCCTTCAAAACACTGAATGTTCGATGACTTACATTTTACCGTTATCCCGAGCATCAACTATTTATGTAACCAAACGCTTTAGCATCTGTTGCCTGACAATGGCAAAACAGTCGTACAAACAACAATTAAAAATGAAAATATAATAAGTGGTCCTTGAGCAGCGGCGCTGCGAGAACAGCAGCCTGTTTCAGCAGCTTTCTGTTGAGCTTTCTTTTTCTTTCTTCATTTTTATTTTCCCATTATGTGTGTTTTTGGATGTCAGTGCACTTTGAATTTCTTTTGCTTTCTAAACATGTATGAACAGTTTATGCTGGCTTGGAGCCATGGCTGCTTTGTTTGCAGTCGGGATCAACTGTTGGCGCTCCATGCTAGCACTACGATGACTCCCCGAGGGAGACTCGACATTCCCGGTGAGCTGAGGAGGCAGAGACACGGAGATGTCATGCCGGGACGGGGCGGCGAGCAAGGAGGCGGCCGTGTCAGCCAACCCTCCCGTCTGTTATCATGGGAACGTTAAAACCATCTCCAATAAGACTGATGGGCTAGCGATGCTAACGTGACTTGACAGAGACTTCCAGGAGGCGAGCCTGCTGCTGTTTACGCAGTCACGGCTAAAAAGAGCTAACACCAGACTCTTCCCTGCTGGCATGCTTTTATTCTTTTCATTTCCTGCCTTCACTATTGCTTGCTGAAATGATGCAAGTGTCTTCATTGTGGGACTAATGAACGTGATCTGAATTACCTCTGACTCAAGCGTACACACTAAATATTCTGATGAATTAGTTCAGTGCTGACTTGGACCACAGATTAAGGGAGTGGATCAAAACTCCCCTCAGGCGTCCGCTGTTGTATCTATTCGGTTGCTGTGTACAGCAAGTCAATAGTTGACTTGCGACGTGCTGTTGGATGGCAGTCTTCTGGACTCCCTCCAGTTAGTGTTATTCATTCTAAAGCCGATTTAGTGGCTGCACAGAAGCGAAGTTTGACCTGGTGCCTTGAGCTGGTCGACGTAACCGTCTGGCAAATGCTCATTTGCCACTTTCAGCTACATTATGTGTCATGCTTTGTCCCATTTTCAGCTTATTCAGAATTCACATACCCGCGTATCTCGTTTAAGTCAAGGATGCATTTCTTTTCATGTGCGTCTTTGCCTGAAAAGGTTCAATCAGAGTTCATTACAGTTCTTGTTTTTGATATTACAGTCAAACCTGGTTACAACGTACCCCGAGGGTTATTGACTTGCGCATGAACGAGTCAAAAAAATGTGTGTTTGTTTTTTTTTTTTGATAAAGCAGTACGTTCCAAAATTAAATCAGTAAACATTGTTCAGTGGTAATTTTAGAGTTTTATTATGTCTGCACTGTGCCCGATTTACATTCGCCATTTTTCGACCACTCTACCACTGAGCCCTGCTGCCCACATGTGAATATGAGGGGACGTTATTTGAAGTCCCGGTAAAAGGTCCTGGCTCGCTAGAGGTTAAAACTGAGAAGTTCCAGTACTCCGTACCGCGATGGCCCACTTAAAGCACTGCTTGGAAACCACCAACAAGCATTTTCCACAAAAAACAAAAAAATGCGTGTCGTCTGCTGTTTTGCATAAAGACGGCCTTTCCAACTGGTGGGCTTTGATACTAATGTAGTGTATCACACCCTGAAGAACAACCATAAGAGTGCGTGAGAGCAGACGTTTCATGAAAGACGACGCATAGCTGGAAGAATTTCTTTGTGAGGCAAGAAAAAACCCGCAACGGGGGATAAAGCCAGTCCTTATCGACATGTCTCTGGGGTGGATTGTCGTCCGTTGTTCGCGTGAAAATGCGGGGATCCTGAGGGAGACCCTGACCCCGCACTCTCCTCAACCACTGGGTCTTCCTCTTTTGGTTATGTGGCCAACAGCATGAAGTCTGGGTTTGTTTGTTTTTTTTTGATGGTGAACTGTACCCTCTCAGTCTTTGGGCCATTTGAAAGGGCATAAAGCAAGAACGAAGAAACAGCCCACAAGCAATCGTCTCCACACATTAATGTCTTGCACGCACAAACACACACGTTTTAATACTATCAATGGCTTTCTCAACCCCAGTGTGAAAACAACGGTAGCATCATTTCAATGTTGTAGACCAGCGGTCCCCAACCACCGGGCCGCGGACCGGTATCGGTCCGTGGATCATTTGGTACCGGGCCAACAACGTCGGGGTTGCTCCACTCATAGTGTGTATCTGGCATGAAGGGTAAACAAGAGAATGCGCACGGCCAGGAAAGTGTGCAACTGCGTGCCATTTCTGAGTGACGCGTACGGCAAAGTAGAACCCTCAATGTGACGTCATCTCGAAAGACTTTGGCTGTGAGCAAAATGTTTCGGTTCAGTGCATTCGGCACTTCACCTAACCACACATGTGAAAACAGACCCACGAAAAATAAATCATTCATCCATCAGCAGCATTTTCCGGAAGAGCATTTGCATTAATCAATAGGAAATTTCTAAAATGCTTATGAACTAAAATACTTCAAAGCCACTTTGAACTTGCGCCTTATAGATACCGAGGCACCGAGCGCTGACGTGATTGAGTCGTGAAGTGATTCTAATATGAGCATACCTCAGTGCGGTCTGTTAAAATATCAACAGACAAATCGCCGTAGATTTCCGAGGAATCCTTTTTTTTGTGTGTGTGTGTGTGTGGTGGACCAAACCGGCCATACCGCCCTCTGCTGACGACTGAACTTGACATCCAACTGCTGGCATCGCATTTTCTGACTTTGGCCATGTGACGTTCGTAATGCCAGCCCGAGGGTAACACCTGCTGTTCATTCAAGAGAAGAGGGAGGTATTGGCCGAAACGACAACTCACGGAGATGGATTTAAAAAAAAACAGCCATTAATCAGTTTAATTTTTATTCCATAAATAAATCTGAATAAGAATACAGTGTTTGAACTCGTGGGGGCAACGTATTCATGCAGAGCAAATTTTTTTGTATTTCGCTCCCCTTTAAATGATGAGCATTCTGACCAGTCCTTTTTCATATCCACACTTAGAATAAAGGAGAACATGTTGAGATCACCCTTGTTTACTTGAACGTGTCACGCATCTGAACTTTTTCTTCACGGGCCCACGGTTAGCCCATCTTTCAACATTCGATCAAATCCTATTTCCAAAAACAACCAAAAAAAAAACAAGTGGTGGACAGCTGCAAACAGGTCTGGGGCCACTGAAGCGCGGATTGTCTGGCCGAGTAAATTACACTGGCCTTGTTGTTTTTGGATTGTCAGAAGCCTTTTGGGACAGACTCCGAGTAATGCCTTGTCCCCCATCTCCCTCAGCACTCAGCCAAATGCAGCTGTGCAACAGTAGGCCCACTTAATGTGATCTTCCCTTGGCTTTCTGAGAGGGAAGTGGCACAGAGACAAAAAGGACAAAGAAGGAGTCCGACTGATGCACACGCGTACACACGTTGTCAGCAATGCAAAACCTGGAGCCAAAAATAGTTGCCGTGTGTGGCGTTGCGTACGGAGTGGAAGGCGTCGACTGACTTGTAAGTTCTCCTTCCCGCAATTGTTGAAGCGTCGACGGTGATGATCAAAGTTGGCTACGCATTTGTTACGTGCGCTGCAGTGCTTCGACTTGGACGCTCTGAAACAGATGCAATTGATGCAATGGCTGTTTACAGCGTCATATATGCAGTCTGGATGGAGCGTGTTTTTAGTTACGGCGTCACGACTGCCGCGTCCAGCTGGCAATCAAAAGAATGTGAAGAAGAAGCATCGTTTTTTTTTTTTTTGTTGTTGTTTTTTTTAACCTGAATTTAAGGGCATTTATACACTGACTTTGTTCCGTTGGCATCTTGTTCTATTTGCATGCAGCATAACGGCTAAATGCCGCTTCACCGCGTTTGCTTTCAAACCTGGGCTCCGCTAATTGACCCGAGTTTGAAGACCTCAGAGCGCTACGGGGTTTCTATTCAATTAGCATTTGTTTAATAGATTCAGGACCCGAAGCGTTCGGTGATTTATAGAGCGGTAGAATAATCTTAACATCTACTCTACAGCGATGACTGGGAGCCAGTGTAAAGCATTAAGACTGGAGTAATACAATATGCTCTCATTTCTTTGTTCTGGTCAGAAGCCGAGCGGCGGCAAATACTCATTATTTATTTTCCTGAGTCACAGAGAGCGACGGCAGAAGGATGAAAAGAGCCGAATGCTGCTCTGGAGCTGCGGGTCGCGGACCCCTGGGATAAGTGGGATACAAAAGAATGGTTGCAACCCCCTCATATCTCAACAACAGTGTCAGTGTGTAAGAATTGTGACCGAAATAGGTATGACAACATCCAAAAGTACATTTCATTTCAAAACTATTGGTTAAAAAAAAAAAAAAAAGGCTGTCCTTCATTCCGTGCTCCCTCTCAGTGTCAACATCGCTTTATTTTTGTAAAGATCCAAGCAAGATTCTCTTTAGTCTCCAATCCAGAACATTAGCTATTTGTTTTATTAAGGGTCTGTTTTGTGTTTGAGCTGGAAGTGATTGATCACAGGCAAGAGGGGACAGCGGAGCCGAGGCGGCCTGGTGATTTAAATCGGATCGGATAGAGGGCATATAGATAATTGGTTGTCTGGCCCTATAGTCACGTGGAGCCAGCTGTTATCTTCCGGGCAGGGGGGGCGGAAGGGGGGGGGGGAGATAAACTAGAGGGCAGCCCGCAATGATAGCAACGTACCTGACTGTCAACAGATGAGATGCAAAATGAAGCCCCTCGCACCGCCTTCTTCTCTCTCGAACCTTTCTCCTTGCCTGTTATTGTTCAAATGAGAAGTGAAATGTTTAAGTGGATTGGAAATCAGTGGACAGAATTATCCGTTTTTCTTCTCTCTCTCTCTCTCTCTCTCTCTCTCTCTCTCTCTCTCTCTCTCTCTCTCTCTCTCTCTCTCTCACTTGTTTGTTTTTGCGAGATCTCGTTTGCATTGTGCTGCGGTGGTCATCTGTGAAGAGATGTACTGTATGGTGGAGTGCCTGCTGACCAATAAAGCAACCTGAAGGACTTTCTTCCAGCAACAGTGACGCACAACCATTTCGCCGACCCCGAGTGCTACCGTCACCTTCTCAAGACATCTCGTCCTCCCCTCCATCACTTCGACTTTTCCGGCTTTGTTGCCGTTGTCCCACTCAGCAGTTTACGCAATAAAAGCGATGCCCGTGCTCGTCTGAAACACAGCGAGTCGGTCTTGATTAAATAAGCTGACCGGATGTTACTGTTGCCAGGGAGACCAAACTGACCTTGGGTATTTCCAAGTAGAAAAAGGACACACGAAGCAGCACTTCAAAGCAAACGATGACCGCTTGACTTATAATGGTGACTGTGTAAAATGAGTGCCACATCGTTTCTGGGGCCAAGAGCAACACTCTTATTTTGTTTTGTTTTATTTTTGTTGCGTACATTCAAAAGCACCATAAATGCGCCATATGGACTGTGCCTGAATGAATGGCAACCAAACCAGAGCAGAGTCTGCTGCGATGGGTTCCAGCTCGTCCGTGACCCCGAAGAAGATAAACACACAGACTAGGCATGCATGTTTGATTACAGTGGGTTGGCTACACGGCACGGCGTTTATTTTTATGCTCTTCCCTTTCTGTCCATTTTTGTGTCGCGCTGATGCCAAAACCTTTACAATGCAAAATAGTGACTGGTTGGATGAAATGGGGTGTTCATACGACTTTGCAAGAATGCTTTTCACACTCGAAATTGCTCAGCCATATTATCCAAGACATGACACTGCAAGCACTTCTCTTTCTGAGTTGTTTTCATGTGCGACAGCCTCCACTTTTCTACTCCTAAATACGGATTACAGGATTCTTGGAGCATCCGCGGAGAACACAATACATAAAAAAATACTTTTCCTAATGCTGTGTATCGGATTAAATACTTCCTGAGCCCGTGGCTGCAATAATGGAGCCAAAGTGGAGCAACAACAAAAATAAGTAAATGCTCTGAACTTTTGGCAGAAGTTGAACCGTCTTTATTTTATTTTCCCAGCGTTAGGAAAGACTCAAGTGTAAATGTGACTCCAAATTTCCATCACAATATGAATATGTTGCTGTCATATATA
>NW_017805745.1:608778-618062 GCF_001891065.2 Hippocampus comes | reverse complement strand
TATATATATATATATATGTTTTTTGTTTGTTTTATTTTTGATTGACTCGTGTTCTAACGAGTCACCTCATGTCCAAGTGATTCTTTGAGATGGTTAAACGTTCACATTTCAAAGAGTCGATTTCACGTTTTTCATTTTCCATTTGCCGTTTTTTGCTGACACCGTTAAAACGTAAACTTCTTTATAATGACCCGATTTTCTCGCATATGAAGAAAATGTACAGTGCGAGATTTCCCTCCGTTGCTTCGCAACACGACGGATCGACTCGTACGTTGTTTGTACTTCCGGAGGCACGGCGCAGCGTCCGAAAACGTGTCTGGTACACGGGGGCAAATCTCGCTGTCTGTGAAGGCAGAAATACTTTCTCAATTTGGAATCTCCCGGACGAAGCTCGCCCGAGACTGCGTCAATGGGTGACAGTTGATTTCCCCGGCGGCAGTTGCCTATGGCGAGTAATATTTGATGACTGAATGTTTTCAGAGATGAAGTAGAAACGCTTGAGTTACGTGGTAACGAGGTTCGACTGTGTTTGCTTCTCGATTTATGATGTAATCCTAATGCACCCAAGGCTACCAATAAATGACATGCAGAAAGTCAACTAAAATCCCACACCATCATCCTTGTTGGTAAGCAAAGAATGCATCGTCATGGGGCTTTTTCGTTTTCCGTCTGTTCCGCCTGCTGAATGCTTGACAATGAGTTTGGGTGCAAGAGGAATGGGAGGAGAGGAGACCTTCATTATTGTCATTCCTGCTGTGTTTCTTCGTGCGCCTGCTAATTGATTGGCTTTTTCCTCTTGATTTCTTTTCGGAAAGCAATTCAGCAGACGAACGTTCATTCGCCATTGGGGCATTGCTTCCACTGTCGTCATCGAGCATCAATTACGATACCGGCGGCACGACAGAAATAAGTGCATGTACATCTTGGCGCACGGGCAGCGGTGCGCTGGCCACCTTCTGGAGCGGACGTCGTCCTGGTGGGACGCGGACCCAACGTGGGCCGGTCCGGGAGGTAAGCAAGGAGGGCGGGGCTCAGACTCTGCAGTCGGTGAGGACAAAAATGGCAAGTAACGTTAGCCTGGAGCTGGCTAGGCACCATTTTGGAGATGGCCCAAAACAAAGGGAACATTGTTCAGTCAACGGTTTGACCTTAAATGTGAAGTTGCAGTCGTTTAGTGTTTAGCCCACTCGAGAAATTAGATGAACAACCATTCAGTAAAGTGACATAAAACAGGAGAAAAAATGTGAGCTGTTTTGAATGCAAAGTTAGCTTAGCCGCATGATTTACAATTCTGAAAGGCAAAACACCTGGAAAGTAAAACGGCTGCACATAAAACGTTCATAAAGTTCAACATATTTTGATCTGGAGTATGGGACGAGCAGAGCTCGGAACTAAAATGACGGTTATTGTCAGAAATGGTCCAATTTGAGGCTTCACTAAAAGCGCTGCGGCTCTCCTAATACTGGCAAATGTCTTTTATGGTTCATTGCCCTGATGAGAATTAAAAGTCTCCGAACTGTTGGCTCAACCTCCACGACACTGAGTCATTTGTGCACATTGTAGCAGCAGTTTGCTGTTCCTGCTAACAAATTGCACTTTGGCAATGCGTCAATTGCTTTCATCCAATTTGCCGCAGTTTTCTAACACTGCCGCTTTGGTGAGGTCATTTCAAATGCCGAAGAGCCGTTCCCTGCAACGATACTCGTCTTCATTGAGTTGCTTGCGTCATGAGATATGAAAAATGTTCAACTGGTTGTCAAAATCTGTCAAGCAAACGTGATCCTGTGTATTGTCACAAAGTGGCTGGTGCGTGACAGAAAATGTCAGGGGTGATTTTTTTTGTCCCAGTTGCACCCCTTTGCCCAGTTGATGTCAAGTGTCAAATGTCAAAGTGTAGCAAGTACAATCGTCAACTTGTTCTGCTGTCGAGCAGCACTTCTCATCCTTGGAGTCTGTATTGATCTGACATCGACTGGCATGTCCTATTCCTCACATGCATAATCAAACTCGGCCACATTCCGCTCACACCTAATCAATAGCTATTTCGACAGCGAAGCTCCAGAGCCACCATTCATAAGAAATGGAAGACTGTAATATTTCCACCTGACCTCTTTGTTATGATGGCGCTGATCTGAACATGATCATAACAACAGTTGAAATCGATCAGAGCCAAGTTCACAAAGAGGTGAGCTCACTTGTGCCAATTAACTTCAGTTGAGGCGTTGTGTTTTGTGCTACGGCAGAGCGCAGGCCAATTCAAAAGAATTTCATTTGATTCTGAAACGAGTCAAAACGCGAATCAACCTCGGTGGTCCCCCCTGCCAATCAACAGGGGAAATCCGGCTCACTTGTAAGAAGACCAAAATCCATGACCCTTGTTAACGTGTGTGTGTGTGTGTGTGTGTGCGTGTGTGTGTGTGTGTGTGTGTGTGTGTGTGTGTGTGTGTGTGTGTGTGTGTGTGTGAGAGAGAGAAAAAGAGAGAGAGAGAAAAAGAGAGAGAGGGAGAGAGAGAGAGCACGAGCCCACACCAGGGTAAAAGCAAGGGCACTGCATCCTTTTTTTTTTTTCAACTTGTTTATAGGCCTCCGTTTTAATCTTGTATAGTTTACCCCCAAAAGAAATCTGCTACCTGGGCATGCCAGATGGTGTACTTCACAAAACTATGGAAAACTGTTGTGCTGTCTACGTCATACCCATTGCACACCAACAAAACACATCGTAGGCATTCATAAAACAGTTAAATACAGAAAATACTTACAGTACCCCTAAAATCGCGTGGATAATGCGACCCAAAAAAATGCCAACCTTGTGAAACTTTTCCCAGTGACAGTACCTCGACTCTGCAGCAATAATAGTTCATGCTACGCATAATGCCGCCAACGCAGAAAGAAGGCCACCTTCAAAGTAAACCTCAGCCAACCAAATAATATCTGGACATCAATACCGAGGTGTGCTGGCTGGATGACTGGAGCGTACTTGACTTTGGAGTCAACCAATCCTCCATGAAGTGTCTCCAGTTGATCCAAAATGCTGCTGCTCCACTGTTCACAGGTACTCGTAAGAGGGAGCACATCACTCCGACTCTGACATCTCTTCACTTGTAGGGGAAAAAAAATATTTGAGGTTTTTTTTTTCTGGGCATATTATGTATTTTATGGGATTTTACCATATATTGTTGATAATCTGCCAGCACCTCATGTTGAATCCCATTGAATTAAAAAGACAATTGCAGTCAAGAAAAACCTTTGGTACTCTTCTTCTGTTTCACAATTTTTCAAATCGAAACTGAACTCTTTCTATGCTAATTTCTTGAGGGTTCTCCATTAGTTACTTGTGAATCTACAGTAGCAACCTTGCTAGGTTAATTAGTCAAGTTCATGTGCTAAAATTTGTGTGGGGCTGTGGCTAGCATCACTACCACAGACAACATAGATACAACATTTTGTTGTTGTTGTTGAGACAAGAAAGCATCCCTGGGGGTTTCATATTGTGCAGAAGTTTAACCTCTCAGATTGGTCCCCTCCATTTTTACAAAATAAATAAATAGATACATAAATAAATCGGCATTTCAACTCTCCAGAGGGCAATGTTTGTTTGAAGAAAAAAAAACTGCAACATAAAAAAAAAACTTGACTTTGTTGCGCGACAATAACAGATATTATACGGGTCATGTAGTTTTGATTTCTATGACATATTTTATCTAGTTGACGTTCATACACTCAATAAAAAAAAAAAAAAAAGTTATTTACCGGTTTCCCATTGGTTGAAAAAAAAAATAGCGTGTGGAATGTACTCAATTTTTTTTGTCAGGTGTTTTCAGACAACATAGTCATCTGGATACAGATACATTTTTTTTAAAGTAAGTCCACTTAAAAAAAAAAAAAGTATATAGATCCAGAGGATTTTTTTTTTTGTGCAACCACTTGACAAAATAAATTCAGTAAATTCAACAAAGCATTTTTTCGGTCATTTTTTTTCTCCATAAAATATTGATTCTGACTCAAGTAATAATTTGAAGAACTAGCTTTTGCAATTACATGACTCATATTGCTCTAAAGTACTTTAATGTGATGATTGTTTCATCTACTCACTCATTTTCTTCCAATTATCCACGCTCGGGTCACAGGAGCTGCAGTTTACGCAGGGGTGCTCCAACTCGCCTCTCCCCAGCCACTCCTCCGGGTTGCTTAAAAAGAATAAGAGCAATAATATGTTTTCATACTTTTGCATTTTGGCATTGTTGTGGATTTGCATTCACCATATGAAACTAAATTAGGTGACAAAATGGTATTTGCATTAATGAGGCCAATCCCAAGTGAAGTGCTCTTTAGACAAACACTGCCTCATTTTGCAAAATACCAAAACATTGTAATTCTATTCAAATTACTGCTCGCAAGGCTAACTCTGCTTTTTTTTTTTTTTGCATTTTTCACTCCAATTTCCCCCATGACGGCTCACCATCAAGCCGAAAACACATCCAGAAAAGCGGCGCTAAACAGGAAGTCGTAGTTTTGCCCAGCTTCATTATTTGTGGCTTCAAGAATCCAGTCGAGTATGCGGCACACGATGCACATTTCTATCCGTCGTTATTCCATTTAGAGATTCTGTCAGAGCAGTGCAGCGGTTATATTTTGGCAAGTAAAAATCACATGTTCTTTGTCGATAAATGAGGTGCCTGAACTTATTCATATACCACATAATTTACTGCGGCGCCATCGAGAAAATACATAATGGCCAAGAATCAACAACAATGACAAAGGAACTGTCAGTATTTTTTTTTTTGGGGGGGGGATACATTTTTCCAATCTCATGTCTTTGCTTGTGCTCTTGAAATCCTCCACAATCCAGTTGATGTGTTGAATAGCTTCTGAAGTAAATGGCATGAAAGAGAAATCTCTCCTTCCACCACTGCTCACACGCACTTCATGTGAGAACTGTGGCGTTGTGAGTGAGGGATTTGAGTCTGCTCTTTTGACAGCTTTAAACCCAGCCAGCCAATCTTAATCCGATGGGCAAAATGCTCTCTTGCAAAGGTTTCTGTCATCTGCTTTTAACCTCTAACACCCCCCCCTCACCCAAAAAAAAAAAAAAAACACATATTGAAACATCACACGCCTGTTGTATTTCTGCATCTGCTTGCAACATATTGCATGCAGACAAGTGGATGTAAATTTGAGCTACTGAAAGGCACATTATGGAAATGTAAGTTGGTTATTGTTTTAGGCCTCGGTCGGGTTGCTGTTTATTTGACTTCATGGCCGACCCTGCCATGCGTTTTTCTGCCGAGGATTGCCAAAGATTCACTATTGTCACGTGACGACCGCTGGAATACATTATTTAAATAAAAAAAAGACTTCATTTGTTGTCGTTTGCTTTATAATGAACATATCAACTCTAAATTGTATCAAGTTTGGTTGTTGGTCTACTTTTTTTTTCTTGGGGACCTTATTCTCATCGCCCCCCATATACTAGACTATATGTCGACTTAAAAAATGTTTCTGGCTCCAGATGGTTTTATTTTGTGCAGCCACTTGACAAAATGGATTCAATTTAAAACATTTTTCACGTAGTGTACAGTGTACCCGTACTTTAAAAAAATGCATCTGGATCCAGACTTTGCGCAACGACTTGATGAAAAACTTTTGTCAATTGGTTGCATAAAATAAAATCATGATCCAGATACATTAAAAAAAAATAGATTTAGAGTCTACTTAAAACAATGTATGTGGATCCACGTGATATTATTTCATAAAACCACTTGATGAAATAAAATTGAGTGGATTCAACAAAAACGTTTTCAGTGTACGAGACGACACTTTTTACAATTGGTGGACTTGCTGTATTTAACAATATTTTGCATCTTGTACGGCCACTGCTGCCGGATCATTTAAAGTGCAGCACTGTCACACACACACAAGGGTCAAAAGCTAAGTGGATCAATATCAGAAACGGTAAAACTCAGACTCTACAAGAGAGGAATCTTGCTGTACCAAGTGATCTTCATATTTCAACTCTTCAGTCTCAGGGGAATCAGATGAAATCTGGTGTTTTCTTCCCTTGGTTCCTTAATAGGTCTCTTGGGCTTCCCAACCAATATGTGGCAAAAAGAAAGTTTCCCCCCAAAAAAAAAACACATTGATAATTTGTAAGTTATGCATCGGATAGTTAGTAAGATCCACCTCACTAACGCTGCTCCCTTTCCCAGATATCCCCAAGACATTTTCCCACGTGTTTTGTTTTTCCATGCAAGAATCTTCCCTTCTGCCATCGCCATATGTACTTGAGCTCACCGTAGACTAGAACGTAAATTAGCACGCAGCCTTTGGCCTGCTTTTGAAAATTCTTGTTGTTCTCTTTCCACTTTTGAGAGTGATGTTGACTTTGCTGAAATACACAGGAGCAAAATCACTTTCTACCATTCCAGTGAATTAAAAATGATTTTGAATGATGAAGAAACGTGTACAACGATTAAAGTTCACTCGCGAAATCGTCCAAATCTCCTGGCAAGAAAAGCTGACGCAGCAAGGGACCACTTTCATCAGTCTCTTCACGCAACCTGCTGATGCTACTCAACTCGCACGGTAAATCCTTGCAATGTCTTCGTCTTAATTATGATATCTATATGGAATGGATCAATTTTATAGGATCAGATGATATTCCAAAGTGGTGACTTCTCCTGCAGTGCCAGTGCAAAGGGAAAGCTGTTCGAAATTGTGTTGACTGACCACAATTGTTCCAATTTCATGGCCAGCCACAATGGTTGAAGTTATGTTTCCTTGAGCTGCGATCTTACAGTTTTGGAACCGTGAGGTCAATGTCATTACTAGACAAAATAAAATGTGAGGCAAAAGATCCACATTTTCGCTTTTTTTTTTTTTTTTAAATTTCCAGATACTTACATCTGAACAGAAGTACAGAACACAACAACATTGAAAAATAGAATGGCACTCACGAAAGCGCAAACGCTCCACAGGACCAAAAGGTTGGCAGTGAAAAAAAAATACAAGCGATCGTTTTGCTATTTCCTGGTTCATGGACGATAACCTCTGCTATGCGCTGAGCAGTTCGAATGGAGGAAGTTCCGCCATTCGGTTCCTGCCAACATTATAATCGGCACATGCTTGACCCTTGATGCTTCATCTCTCCACAAAGTGCACATGTGGACAAATAACCATGCATACAGACAATTGCGAGTCTTGGGTGCAATGCATTTTTTTAGCCATGTGGCAGGAAGCCAGAGAAAAGCTCCTCGGCAGCGCTCAATGTTACGAAGCACTATAGACAACGGAGGGAGGGATGAGTGTAAATCTGATTCCGAACCTTGATTCGGATCCCTTCACAAAATGTGATTGTTCCTCTGTACCCGTGCGACCCTTCCACCGAGTGTTGCAGAAATTGGCTGGGTAATTGTACGCGCAAACATTTCATTAAATTCCAAAAGCAAACGGCGTCAAAAAGCTCCCTGGTTGCATTTTGCACATGATCCAAGTAATAATGCTCAAGTCATATGCGACTCCAGCGTAAGCTGTGGAGCCTGGCCCAACACGGAGCAGCATATGAGTGGATGGAAAGTCTTGCATGGAGGCGCAGTGTCTTGAAAAGAGCCGTCTGACCGGGTTACTTCACACACGCAAACACATTCATGCATTTTTCATCAATTTGAATGCAATATTAGCTCGTGTCACCTGCAAGGACACCCCTCTCTGGGAACACTTGAACCACCCGTCCTTTGGAAGAAGAAAAACAATTTAACCCACTGTCTATTTTCATTTCTGTCATTTTTAACCCTGTAAAAAAAAAAAAAAAAAAAAGGTGAAAGAAACAAATGTCTTTGCCTTCTTGATCCAAGTTTGGGGAGTACACAATGGACACAGGACAAACACACTTTATTTTTCGTACACAGGACACATGCGCTCGGGCGTAAAAACCGACACATGTTGATTTTCGTGCAGGTGCAAGCCTAATTTACCGTGTTTGGGGAATTTGGCAGACCACGCTGAGCCAGGCTGGGTGTTTCTTTTCTTTTGCATGTCGCCGGCGCACCTGACAATTTGGTGGCTGAAAGTAGACTAAAGGAGCTGAAAACAGGTCTAAGTTGTGGTGCGGATGGCGTAACGTGATTTTGGTGAATTTGATGGAGGCGCAGGGAGACAGGTTCTCAGCTCTGTGGATGTGTGTGGTGGATATCATCGTATTTCATTCCTAAATATGACAACAGCGGACGGACATGGAGCCCTCTGAATCACTTTCGAAATCAATCCACTGAGTGCCTGATTTTTATTAGTATCTTTATTATTTTTTAAATCACCCTCCTTGACCGGGGCACAACTCGGTTCACACACGAACAAGCGGGTGGGAAGGCGTTCTCCAAGTGCCCGCTCCCCAATGCCTCATTTACATCATCCATCAATGGAGGTCTGCTTACATTTCCTTTTTCTGCTTCTGCAACGTCAAAGACTCTGCGCCTCTCGCGTGGTGTTCTTAAAGGGAATGCCCGGGGGCTGCTACTATTGTTATCAGGAAGCTAATCGGTTGTTTTCGTGCCCGCAACGTCGCAAACACCATTTCTAACTGCCACGACACCAAAAGAAAGCCATCGCCAGCTCTCGTTCACTGACGAGTGCGTTTCTACCGAACCAAGTTGGATTTGAGCGCATTTCATTTGAATCAGTTTCTTTATTTATTGAGGGCAGGCCGGCTGAGAGCGAGCTCCATTTTCCAATGAAGCCCTGATTGCAAGCACTTCATAAAGAAAGAAAGAAATAGTACATGCGAGATCTAACCAAATGCGACAGTGGTCGTCCGGTGAGGTCCCGCCCGAGGTCCGAATCCATGCGACCAGCCTCCTCCGGGTTAAGACTTGAGTGTGCTCAGCAGCAGGCTAAAAGCCCAAGGTGCTCACCTGGAGGCCAGCGCTACTCTCGAGCCTCGGCGGAGTGAGGTTTGCCAAATGTATTTGGCACCCACTGGCAGCTACAACCTTGAAAAAAAACACAGCACAAGAATCTGAATCCTTTTCTTATTTAAGATTCGTCTGTCACACAGTCGTGTTTCTCTATTAGGCAAGTTAACCGACGACAGAAGTACCCACGGAACTGTGGTTGTTTGAGGAAAGAAAACAACAACAAAAAAAATCTACTGGCATCGGTTGTTGAAATGCGGGAAGTCCAGATGTGATTCTCAGCACAATGCTTTCTCTTTTTATTTCTTTTCAGGTCAACATGGCCGAGGGGGAGAGTTAGAGTAGCTGTCTTGCAATTTGAAGATTGCTGGTGTGACTCCC
>NW_017805745.1:578564-608722 GCF_001891065.2 Hippocampus comes | reverse complement strand
CCCCCACCCCACCCCCGACCTCTCAAAGTGTCCTTGAGGGAGAAACTGAACCCCATTTGCTCCATGTGCTGGGCCCTCACGACTCTGGGGACTGCAAAGGATTATCCTCTTCTTCTTTGAACTTATTTCTATTTTTTGGATTGGGGGAGGGCATTTTCCAGGCGAGTTAAAGCCAAAAGTTATTTGTATGACCGATTTTAAACCAGAGTTCTACCCAAAATGAAGTTTCACTTGGCAGTTGCAATTCACTCTTTAGTTTTTTTTCCCCACCAAGATAATGTGAAGAAAGGCTAAGAGCAAAACATTGGACTGCTTTGAAGTGGCCTTCCGTGGCATTTAACATTTACACATTCCTGTGCTCTCGTTTGCTGTGACATGGATGGTTTTATTAACGATGACTTGCAACCACCCCACCAACTCTTTATCTCTATCGATTATGCGTGGAATAAGTCAGAAAAATGATTGCGCTGCCAATGATGGAGAAAAACCGTGTTCCTTGAGTTTTCAGTTGAAACTATAAAAAAACAACAACAAATGTTGTTTTTACACTTTTTGAATGAACCCGGGCATCGGTTGGAATTATCCCGGCAGGGACCTACAGGATGGGGATTCTACGGACATGCTGGCGAGCGCTCAAGTTGGAGGATATCTTGCAATTAAGTGTTGGGGACTTGTTAACAGGCGCCTTTGCATCAGCATTTCCACTTCATTTGTTCCTTTGAGTTGCCGAGGTCCAAAAACTGGAGCTTGACAAACGACACTGCTGCTACAAAATCATCCTTCATGAGAACCGACTCTGTAAAAAAGTGCGCAGAAGTAATACGGACATTGCGAGCTGACAATATAGCGGAGACGACCGTACAAAGTAAGATTCTCGCCGAGCGAGGAGAACAAAGAAATCCCTGTGCCTTTTCTCAAGCGTTATTTTTTGCCTCCTATGTCTCCCCCGAGGTCAGAAGTCTGGCTTGTGTCCATCGTCTCTCGCTACCCCAAGGCCAGAAGAATATTGTCCTCATCTTCCTACAATGAGATCTACCTTCAACAGAGCCATTATTCCAGCCGGGATTATTCTTCCTTTCTTTCAACTTCCTCCCAGTGACAGATGGGACTATGACTCGGATCAAATCCTTCAAGGCAAAGAAATTAGTGCCTTTCATATGGATCCAGAGCAGCCAGACACCAGGGAGGTTTGGCAGAGCGAGGAGATGGGTTCAAGCCTTCCAGTATCATATACGCCTCATTGTTGCAAAAAAATAAAATGACATTTCTTGTTGAAGACAAATACAAGGCTACAATATAATAGGGGCCAGCCTGACATATTGTCTCTATTGTTTTACGGAACAAAAGACCAGCCCGCGTCAATATAAATAGAATGCACAGGGTGACACACATGCTTATGTGGATGTATTCCCCATACTATTATTATACACGCACGACTCACATACACCTCTGTGGGCTGGTGATAACTGTTTAGCAGCGTGCGCTCCAACAATTGTCAGGCCGCCAGGGCGGAGGGAGCCAGTTAGTGAGGATGAGGAGGATGAAGGAGCAAGCTCTGAGTGGCACCACCGAGTGGGTACAAGGAGAGTTGGATGTCGCTGTGGAGAAGGATTGGCAAACAGGAGCGCTGCGGAGGGAGTGATTTAAAAAAAAAAAAAACGTTTTTTTTGGTCACCGGAAAGTGTGACAAAGAGAAGAAGAAGAAAGAAGAGGAAGAGGAATGAAAACAGACCCTGGGAAAATCATATTGGAGGGGGATGGTCAGCCCAACCACGTCAAACTCCCCACCCCCAAATTGCCAAAACGCAATCGGCATGACCAAAACCCCAATCAAAAGTCACGGGGCCCTATATCCATGCCCAGCGCAAGTCTGCCGCAAAGCGCCGTCTCACTGGGCGCAAGGGTGGAGTTTTCTTTCTGTTGATGTTTTTGTAGATGGTAGAAATGGGCACTGGTACCCATTATGGGACTGAACACAACCGGCTTGCTTCCTGAACAACGGAAGTGCCTTGCCTCCTTCCCTTGAAATTCAGCACAGGAGAGGCGTGTGAACTACATCGCTGGAATCCATGCAGGAGATCGCCACACGCAAAGTACGTCTGAAAATAAAGTGCAAGAAGATCTCCACTTGCAGATGATGTAAAATTGGCCCCTGTGAAGTTAGGATATAACGAAATCCAAACGTGACGATATGAGCCTCGCGATACAATAATTCTTATGTTATTCTAGGGAAGTTGGTGATATAAAATAAAAGGTCACGATACTGCATAAAAAAAAGTAAAATAATAATACTGAAAAGAAGCCCAACATTGTGTTTTTGTACCGAAAAGCAGTGACAAAGAAACAGGATTGGCCAGTCATTTTATTTGCGAGTGGCGCTATTGCCTCCACGGCGCAAAGTGTCACGGTCGATGTAGTTCTCGATGCTGCGTTCGCCTGATAACGCGAATAACATTGAATACTGAGGCGCTTACTTGCTAATGCACGTACACATTGTGAATCGAGTCAATTCGTGGAGGAACTCAAATGTGTGACGTTCCCCTTCATCTGGCGAATAGCGTGGGCCAAACTATGCCAAATTCACATTAAACCACGCTAATAAACTAACCACCAGATGTTGCTGGAAATGCACAAGTGGAAAATAACTTGGTGTACTTAACAGAGGTGGTACTTTTAATATCGTGACGTGCCAACGACGATATTATGGCAATTTTAATATCGCAATACCTCCGTTATCGTTGCATCCCGACTGTGAAGTGGACACTCCCAGACTGCCTTCCAACACTGAGCGTGCGTCTGAGTGTGATAACGTATTAGTATCACCAAAAACGATCCGCCACCTGCGCCACAACTTAGACCTGCTTTTATGTGGTCTAATGGGCTCGTCTACTTTAAGAATCCGCGAGAAAGGCACAGTGCCATCTGCCAAATTCCTCAAAACGATAAACTACACATGTGCCAGTTTTAGCGCATGTGCGTCTGTTAATGAAATTATGGCCCATTATCTGTCTGCAGTGTGCCGTATGCGCCCCCCCCCACCCCCTTCAAAAAACAATTTTCAGAAACTACTCACATGGTTGTCTGCACAATTATAGTCTCAAAGGAACGTCTCTGACAACATGACATTTTTGGACCAAGTAATACATATGTGGGGTGGTGGTGGTGGGGGGGGGGGACAATTCATAATGGCGGGAAGGTTATGTCTTGACGTCCACTGACTACTCCTGCTTTTGTCATGGTTAGCAGTCTGTCATCAGCAGGATATGATTTCTATATTGTCCTGTATACGGTTTCAGGGACAACTGACGCAAGGCTCTTCCTTTTGCAACATAAAAATAAATATACTCATGGCGTGGGTGAGTTTTGTAAAGTTAATTTCACTGAATTCGCCATATCATTTCACATCACCCCACATTATTTTGAGGTAGGAGAGCAGGAGTGAGAGAAGGATGTGGTGATGTGATAAGTATGCCGTGGGGGTGGCAGGGGGTTATGGTGTGGAGGACATACTGAAATTGAAAGTGTCCGTGGCCCCGTGGTCAGCAGTCTACTAGCACCACCATGTGGCTGAAAAATCCGGGTCGTGTGTCTCACACAGGTTGTCTTGAACACAGAGAACAACATCCTGAGTAGCGCATATGCTGGGCAGCTTTTCAAATTCTTACCCTGTCTTGCCCATGTTTTGGGCTATACACTTCAAGCAAATTACACTTTAGTGTACAGAAAAAAAACAGGCGTACTGCATTTGTATAACCACCAAAAATATATATAATAATAACAACAGGATGGTGCTTGGAATTGGGTCCTCTTTGGGTCGCTATGGTGATGCAGTCTCCCCCATTTGTCCATGTCAACAACTGACCTGCTTTCGTTCAACCCCCCCCCCCACCCTCTTTCCCCAACGCCCCTCTTCCTAGCTGCAGACTGAAAAACCTTTTAGCTTTTGGATGAGGCGGGCAGTTCAGGTTCTTGGAATGGGCAGAGAAGAGAGATCGATGACATGAACCTGAAGTCTGTCACGTGACTTTTGGAAATATGAAGTCACCCAATCCTTAATGACTCCAGATTAACTCAAAACCAAGAAGAAATAGAAATTGTGTGTGTGTGTGTGTGTGTGTGTGTGTGTGTGTTTTCACCGTTATGGTTTTATGTATTTTCAAGGTGCTCAGAGAATGGTCAAGTGTTCAGTGTAACATGCCCTGTGGATGTTAACGCCGGCCAAATAACGGTCGTTAATCTTTCTTCTTCGAGGGGGCACTTGATGATTCATTATCTCTGCTTTCTTGGAAGCAAACAAAAAATATGTCAGAGCAGAATCCCAGAGCACTGACCCACTCAAATAGACATTGTGTTCAATGGCTGTGTAAATCCCCCCCCCCCCCTTCCCCGCCTCCTTGCGGACTCCTGACGCTTTTTTTTTCCTTTTCAATTACACATACAGTACATCCACTGAACACATATAGCAAAGCTGACATGCACTTAAGAGGCCTTCAGGTTCTATTCTTCAAGTGTAATGACCTCGATGTATTTTCTCCACAAGGCTGCAGGATGGAAACAATGCTGTCCATCAAAGCTTCTTTTGGTGCACAAGGAACCATAAATGTGCTTTTGACGATGACTGACACAAATTAAAATCTGCTGTTAATGTTTTACATATAAAAAATACGCATCAAGGATCATCCAAGGGTGGTTGGCAATATTTTTATATTTGAGAGTATAGGATTAATATAAATATGTGCATACTTAAAAGACATATGAATGAATAGGCCTTATGTGCCAAATCAGACCTGCATTCATTCTGTTGTTGCTACTGCCTCATGTTTGGAGTTTTTTGCTGTATGGTGTGACTGAAGTGTGACCTGGGAACTAGCCTTGTACACACAGCGCTGAGAGGTGGCATTCAGGCCTCGTTTTTCCATCGACGGAGGTGCCGCCCACACCATCGTGCAGCCTCCATGTCGTACGCTCTTCATACAGCAATCGCAAAATGCTTGACCCGATGACTTCTGTGGGAATCGGATCTCATTGCTGAATATAAAGTTCTCGAACTTGCTCAGGCTCCAATGCAGGCATTGCTGACACTATTGTAAACAGACTTTTTAATAATGAGGCTGACCTAATGGAGCACGTTACCATGGCGATATTTGTCACTGGGAGAGAGGCTAATTACATTAAATAGTTTGATAGACATGAACATATCGTCACTGATGTCGCAAATGGGCCCAGAACAACTTTTCACGTGTTGTTGAAAATAGTGATACAAAAATGAAGCTTCAAATTTGCTTCATGAAGCAGTTGTTGTATTTTATTTATTTATTTATTTATTTGACTCCATGATATGGCACTGTTGGTTTAAAGCAGGTGAAGACAACTGCGGTCCTCGAGAGCCACCGCCATGCCTGTTTACAAAATTTCACACACTGGATTCCAACCATCATAATCATGATGTTTCTACAGCAGGGGTGCCAAAGCCCGGTCCTCGGGAGCACCCTAGCTAGCCTGTTTAAGCTAGCTATTTGACAATAAAGTTGTATTCAATTCAATTAAGATGCCGCCCTCTTTCAGCCCACCAGGTTCAAATGATCAGGATTATTATCAGGCTTTCTCAGAGCTTGCTTAGCATCCGACATGCAACACTGATTCCAAGTTTTCCTATCGTGCAGGTCTCCTCGAGATGAGACACGGCAAGCTAATTTTTGGATGAAGCACTTTTTTTCTGGGGCCCCTACTTACTGGTGTGGTGGCCACACCAGTAAGACCACCGCCAGCTCAGCTATTAATAGTGACTGCAGAATAAGTGCGCCATGTTTACCATCGGCTTTGAAGAATCTGTACTTTTACAAGAGCGCATACAACACACATCCTTGGCTGTTCCGCTCATCTCACAAATGCACGTTCTGTCCAATGGGGAACCATTTAAAAGGGAACTAATCAGCACCACTGTAGAAAATAGAGTGGGAAAAAGCAAGAAGCAGAGTTACAACTCTGGTAGGACAAACATTTCAATTTATTGATAATTTTTTTTCCTGTACTCCTCAGAAAAGTGATGAACAGATTTTTCTCACCTAAAAAAAAACAGACTATAAGGTTGGGGAAGGATGCTTTTAAGCAGCTGATGTCTGGAGAGATGTGACACATTAAATCTCCTCACACACACGCTCGCAAATATCTTTCTTCTCCCTTTGCACAGTGATTTGGAGGGAAAAGGCTAAATCGATGGGAACAACTCAATCACATTTCCCTATGCAAATATCGAAGTGACCCCCTCCTCACTCTGCCATGCTGTTAGCATCGAGCCCCGTGGCTCCTCTGGCACAGAAATGCGCATGGGAGGAATTAACATTTGCTCTCATAGTCTGCAAATGGCAGCTCATGCTTAGACGAGCCGCTGCAGAAGAGAAAGAGAAAATATTTGAGTGGTTCGCGATTAATAATTCGTCTCGCAGAGCAGTAACATTTGCTTTCGGGGTCAGTGAATTGACAGAATGAGTTTCCTTGGGAACTTTTGATTCAAAGCTGGCTTTTTGTTGTCATTTACATCTCCCACAGTGACTCCCCATGAATCATTGTGCACATAGAGGTATATTTTCCCTTTGACGGGTAAGTCTTTTTTTGAAGAGGTTGGTTTCAAGCACCTAACTCTGAGGCTGGCTGTAAATCAGGGAGTGTGGAGTTTTCCAGAGCCTTGTGAATGTCCTTGAAATCCAAAGTAAGTCGCCTTGAGAGAAGCATTTCAGTTGAAAGATTTTTTTGCAAATTACACGACGAGTCAAACGACTTATTGCCTGTGACCGTCGCGACGCAAACGTAGCCGTTAGCCCGCTGTGCTAAACGTTGAAATCGAGCGCTTAATTTCACATGTTCTGCAGTTTAAATGAAAAGGTACGGCTCCCACTAGGAGAAGAAATGTAACAAAGGAGTTTGCAGGGCCTTGCGACCATTCATCTAGGTAAATAGGACACATGGCAATAAAAGAGTAAACGACTGTCGATGGAACACAAGCGCCCGCTGAAACGCCACGGGATCCGAGAGAAGAGCGCTGTCCCCCTGCTAGTCAAGATGTTGCACTCAAGGCGAAGAGGGCGGCAGATGGCTTTTCTCGATTCAGCCGCAGCTGGATCCCGCTGTGGAAATGTACTGCCCTTTTTTTTCTTTTTTTTTTTTATAAACTCAGAGTTTGAATGGAGGAATGGAAAAAAGCCAACAAAAGGATACATAATCAGCTACCTTTTCCATCAACAATGTCCATCTTTAAACACCCTCGTGAAAGGTCATCGCAGATGGAGGAAATTACTCCTTTCACAGAAAGGTCCCAATAGATCAATATGTCATTTAGTTGAGAGTCATTCCGTCCTACTGTTGATCGGATGGAAGATGGCTGAACTTTCATGTTCAGCCACCTATGGTTGCTTTCTTGCTCTTGTTTCCCACTAAGACCAATGGCCGAGCAACGCTGTGCAATACATTAGACACACTTGAAAATGAAATGCAATAGCAAATATTAACAATTTCTAGTTCGTTCTTAAACGCCACCATTTTTATGGAACTCAAGCCCCGCGCCTTTGCCAGACATATTCTTGCAATTTTGCCGAGATGCACAACGTTCGCGCGTATTTTTCTCCCTTTCCATGCATCATGTAGCCATTTAATAGCAACCCACCGTGTGCAATTGCAAACCAATTATGGCTTTCACTTATGTCTAAGGAAATGACATTTTCAAAAGGACATTCAATTCTAATTGCAGGCTCACATCGGGATTTTCTTGTTCCCCTACCATTCAAATTTATCAGTACAAGTGGCGGCTCAAACTGGGAGGTGACCGCGCCATGCTGTGATGGAAACGTGCGCCGTTTTGCTTCCCGATCTATGACAGCCAAACACTTGGGCAAAAAGCCACATCAAAGAAGAATTCAAACTGATTAGTCATGTGAGTTTGTGTGTCCTTGACTCGTGTCTTTCGCTGAGATCTAAAATCCAGATGCCCTTTAATAATAATTTCCACAAAAACACAGGCCGTGTTCGAGGCTCCTGCCATCCATCCCAACAAAAAAGTCAAGTCACAGTTATTGATGCAGCCCTTCATCACAAACAGTCTCAAAGGACTTGACATGCCCACAGTGGACGCATATTAACGGCATTCACTGGTCTTAACCCCCAAGAGGGTGAGGAAAAATTTTAAAAAACCCTATCTGGGGGGGGAAAAAAATAGAAACCAAAAGGGGCCGCAGATGGAGGAATCCCGATTCCAGGATGACCAGCAATGGATGCCGAGTGGGCAACATTTGACACAATCTTGTATAACAACACAAGTTAGAATGATAAAAAAAGTCCAAGATGAAAACGCTGCAGGGAGATAGCTTCGGCGGGGTGGCTCCCCCTCTGAAGTTGGTCGATGGCGAACTCTTCATAGCAGCGCCTCCGAGTGGTCGACCCAGCTCTTTCTCCAGCTCATTCGGTGCAAATCACGTGCACATTGATCGGCGAAGAATCCATCTAGCGGCATCCAATTGGGTCATCAATACCTCGCCCCCTCTCCAGATCAGGTAGGAAGAGGATGAAGGACAAACCGAGGCAGTCAAACAGGCCATGCAGTTGACCTCAATGCACGAGTATACAAATGAGTCTTAAGTTGGGTTTTCAACATTTCAACGGTAGGGCATTCCAGAGCACCGGAAGCCGAATAGAACACGCTCTCGAACCTGCGGACTTTTTTGGCTCTCAGGATCACTAAAAGAGTTCACGGCGGAACATACGGTGTCACCAAGTCAACCGGATAAAGGTGCTAAGCCGTGTCCTATTTTATAAGTACGTAGCAAAACCTCGAGAGTTGACGAGTACCGGGGGAATGTGACCGAACTTCCTCGTCCTCGTCAGGAGTCCGGCGGCAGCATTTCGTACCAACTGCAGTCTTTTAACACTAGATATGAGAAGACCAGAGAGTCATACGTTGCGATCATCGAGGAGAGATGCAAAAAAGCTCTTTGGAGGACTTTCTCTTCCCATCTTCGTTGTGAGCGATCATATTCGCCATGTGCGCTGCAGGGCCGCCGTCTCTCGAGAATTCTTGAGTGTTGACTTTTGCTGCACTGCGTATTTATTGGCAGCTGAGCTAATTGTTCTAATAATAAATTCTATTTGACCCAAACGTGCTAGTTCACGTCATGATATGTATATAAAAAAAAAAAAAATTAAAAAAAGAGTTCACGAAGCGTTCATTGCATGAATTATTTTCTTTTTGGACTCCAACAACGCGTCTGTCCAGAAATGATCCCGCTTGTATGATCGCATGTACTCCGCCATGTTCCTCTCACCAAAGTAGCCTTTTCAGCTGCACCTTAATTGTGTTTAATCTCTTGTGCTCCGCGGTGAGGCGAGCCGGTTTTCATTTGTCTGGGAGTCAAGTGTGCTCAACTTCAAGGAGATGCGCACCGTTTGATGAGCGGGTCCAATGTTGATGCTGATTAAAAAGAGAAAAAGCGTATTAGAGCGCGGCTGTTATCCGCCGCCTCCCAAGCTGAGAGGACGGGAGGCAGAGCATGAAAGAAATCCTTTGTAAGTATAACCTTGGCTTACCTGTGTGAAGAGCGTCTTGATCAGAGGATCTGTCGGATGGGGTCCTCTGACATCACATGCTCTATTTCTTTCACAACATCAGTCGTCTTCATTAGAGTCGAGACGGTTCAGCTCAGCCTTGAGAGGGCCAATAAGAGTCAGCTGCTCCTCCTCGCGCATTACTCGCTCAGGTGATGTCACAAGCGACTGCAGTCGGTATTCTTTGTCTCTCTCGGGTCATGCTTCTTTTTTTTTGGGGGGGGGGGGCATTTTTCTCATTTGGCTTGTGTATGCTAAGTGGAGTGTCCATATATCGTGCTCAAACTGCTCGTGTGTGGAATGTGTCTCGCTCAGCAGTAACGGGCTCATCTTGTTCACATTCAGCCCTCGCGATATAAATCACTGTCAGCATGTTTATTTTTTGTGACATGTTTTTGTTGTAAGCAGTAGAATGTGAGCGACGCCATAAACAGGTTCTGACGTCAATAGATGCGCCAAGAGTGGAAAAAAAACAGACCACCGTTATGAAATGCCAGTTTTCCCAATATTTTCCACATTCGCAAAAAACATTGGCAGGGAAATATCATGCATTCTTCTCTATATTGCTGTGAATATTTCTCATTCCCTTGCGTCATTTTGTTCTCACAACTGGACCGTTCCGCTTGCCTCCAAAGAGTTTTCGCTTCTCACCTGTTGGTGAACAGAAATCCGACACAGACCGACCAGGGCTTACTTTTGACTCGCACCTCCCACTGGGATACAAACCTGGCGCAATCACAACCCCACGACACAAAAGTGATAATGTTGCAACCCGCCCTCGGGCCAAAGAGAAAGACCGCGGACACCCGAGGGAGGCCCTCAAAAGCCGTGGTTACCAAAGATGATAGTTTGTGAAAGGTGACTGTTGTTCCAGAAGAATGACAAGAGGCAACAACACGGCCGTTCCATTGGGATCGGGTCCATCAGAGAAAGGCGTTTTCAACCAACACTTCACTCTGATACACTTGCAACCTGTTAGCACCCTGAGACGAAAACCGGTGCGCCCCAAAGGCCGGGCACCTCATCGACAGAAAAACAATCTGGTCCTTGCTGTCAAGTGCGATGACGAATGCTGGATGTAGAAGGTAGATTGGAGAAGCCCAGCAACCACCGAGCAGGCACATTTCTCAACGTAGACAGAGGTCACCACTCAGCCGCCTCAAATTGAAACGGCATCCTTTCGAGGACAAAAATGTACATCTTCTGCCCGGGGAAAACAGATGGTTTGAAAGCGCAATGAGGAAGGGCAACTATTTTTAAAGTGAAAAGGCATTTCTCAGCGCAAGAGGCGGCTCGCGTCGGGTCGAAACCTCCTATGTCACCATTTGGTCAAGTTGAGATTTTTTTTTTTTTTCTTTTGGTCAGTCCACACGCGTGGCTTCCATTTGTACACATTCTTGCCCAATCTCAAGTCTTGAGAAACAGGGTATTCTCTTTGACCATGCAATGCTGTTTTGGGGCACTCCTGAACAGTGATGATTTGGGAGGTACGAGGATAGCGAGATGATCGATACGAATTATGGAAATCTGGAATGAGAGTGGATCCCACAAACGGAGACCAAGATCGATCCATCCATCCATTTTCTGATCCGCTTATCCCCAAGAGGGTCGCGGGGCATGCCAGAGCCTATCCCAGCTGTCTACGGGCAGTTGGCGGGGGACACCCTGAACTGGTTGCCAGCCAATCGCAGGGCAAACATTGGCGAACAACCATTCGCGCTCACACTCACGAAGTTCCGAATGAACTTCACGCGTTAGGTTGCGGAAGGAAGTTGCCCAACGTTGAGATGAATGAAACAATCACGTTTCACACCCTTAATGTACCCCAACAATGCCTGATTGAAATGTGCTCGTACAGCACTCAAGTCAACACCCTTATTCCCACCGCGCCGCCCACCCCCCTTTCCGCCGATCAATTTTTGTTTTGCTTTGTTATTCGATTTTAAATCAAAATTTAAAAAAAGTGAAAAGAGGCAGATGAGTGTTTGCAACATCCTACTGAGACGAAAGCCTCATTTTCGATGATGTCCTAGAAACATAAATCTCATTTGAATTTCTCACATCAAGACAATCAACTTGCTAAAAAAAAAAAAAAAACACCCAACACTCTAAAATCAACAGATAGAGGAAGGCAAACAACTCCAGAAGCATCCATATGCATGCGGTGCTTTTGACGAGAAGAACAAAAAGCCAGAAACAAATCAGTGCGCTCTGAAATCTTCTGACATTTTCCTATGCAGCAATAATGATCAACATTGTTGATTCGGGCATACAAAGAACCCTGTGTCGTCCTTTTTCGGCATTTCCACGTTTGTGTATTTTGCACTTTTTATGTTTCATTGTTTGCTGAAAATCTCAGCTATCGCTCTTTTGTGTTTGGAAAGGATTTCTTTGGACCCATCTGGTCTAATCTTGTGATGCTTGTTACTTTTAACTGACTGATATTGTTGTTTTATGGCGCTTCTTGTTATTATCGTAGATTATTTTCAAATTTTCACGATGTGTGGCAGGGCTCGGTCCAGATTTGCTTTACGTTTGGCCCAGACGGAAGCGTATTGTGCTCTGCTTCCCCATCCATCCCTTTTCTGATCCGCTTTATCCTCAGAAGGGTCGCGGGGGGGGTGCTGGAGCCTATCCCAGCTGTCTTCGGACAGGAGGCGGGGGACAGCCTGAACCGGTTGCCAGCCAATCGCAGGGCACATGTAGACGAACAACCATCCGCGCTCACACTCACACCGAGGGACAATTGGAGTGTTCAATCAGCCTGCCATGCATGTTTTTGGAATGTGGGAGGAAACCGGAGTACCCGGAGAAAACCCACGCAAACTCCACACAGGAAGGCCCGAGCCGGGATCGAACCCACGACCTCTGCACTGTGAGGTTGACGCGCTAACCACTGGATCACCGGGCCGCCCTCCGTGCCGGTGGGGTGGTAAGGGAATTTGTCAATTCATCTGAATTGACAAATCCATTTTTTTTTAATTCCTGGTTGCTTCCTAACACAAGTTCACGTGACACTATTTTTTTTTCTTTGCATCCGGATCTATTATTATGCGTTATGAATAATGGAGGTTCATTCCAACCTAAAAATGTTCTTTATTCTCCAACCATATCCGTATTATCAAGTTGTCATGGCCTTAATTTCATTTCCTCCATTGATGAATGTGGAGTCATTGGGGTTGGAGAAGCGGAAGCTATTTTGATACCTCATCCAACCGTGATTCCTCTGGAAAACGAAGTCGGCAGCGTCGTCGCGCTCATAGCAGCCCGTAGAACCAAAATTCATTAATCAGGCAGTCCTGGTGAATGGAGGAGGAGGGGCGAGCGCTCTTCTGAGCCAGCCTTGGGTGTACCTACTTTGTACTGTTTACAGTTGTCTTTTCCAATCCGCCACCAGAGGAGTTCTGGACCAGGCTCAGCGGTAATTGTGATGCATATTATGTGGTATACACAATCAGCTTCAACTCGCACTCCAACACTGTGTGGAAAAACCAGACAAGTCACGCTGTGATCAAAAATACGCTATACGCGGGGCTGCTGTCACAAAAGATAGATTTCAATTCCAAACGACAGATTATAGGAAATCCCTCTGGAGTCTAACATACAGTACTTTTCCCGGACGTCTCTGCCGCACCTGTCACGTCTGTGCGCGGTGGTAGTAGTGGATCCAAAAAATGCAGAGAGGCAGGGGAAGCAGGGAGTACACCGAACAAAATGTATTGCACAAAAACACTTGCACGGGTACACTGGAGCAACTCCATCGAAAGCACTAACAAAGTCCTGAATAAACCCAAGAAACCAAAGTCCATGACAGAAGCCCAACGATCGAAACGCGAGTGTTCGGCGTTGGGGTCCATTTAACTGAAAAGAACTGATGACATGATGACCAGCAGGTGCGACGCTGGAGGAGAAGCCCACCAATGCCACCTGTTGGTCAAAAATGGAACAGAAGCATGACAGTAAAACTATGAAACCGTTTTTAGGGTCGCGCCTTGGTACAGTGATTAGAACAAGTGCCACGCAGTTCTGAAGCTCAAGGTTTGAATCTCGGCACTGGCCTTTACTGTACGGAGCTCGTTTCGTCTGTGCGCTTGTGTGGACTTTCTCCTGGTAGGCTGACAGCGGCTTCGTCGTAGGCTACGATCCGTTAAAAACTTGCTCGTTTGGCTAATTGTGATTCTACGTTGGCCAGAGGTGTGGGTGTGAAGGCGTATTTGTCGACATCTCATCCTGGCTACCAGTCCAGGGTAGATTCAACTCTCTCACCCGAGAGCCGAATGAAGAGAAGCAGTGTAGGCGATGGTTGGCAGCGGATATCCTCTCGCCAAAAAAACAAAACAAAAAAAACAATTTTACGCAGTCTTCAGCTTTTTAAGACAATGCTGCAGCTGTTTGCCTCTGGACAAAGTCGACATATTGACTTTGTTTTGAGGGCATGATTTGTTTCAATATGCAAAATGGCCTGGAGGTTCATTGTTTGCCATTGTTCAGCTGTTTTGCGGTCACTTAGCATCCCACTGCATTTTCGTAGGCAAATAGTTGCCACTCATTTTACTTTGCGACAGTAAAGTAAAAAGATCTCTCTATCATGGTAACTGTAATGTATCCCACATGAAGCGACGATGCATAAATGAAAATTTAACTTGTGTGGATGAAATATGTTCTCTGAAATTCAACTGAAATTGCTCTCAAGACATCATCTTACTTTTATTCCAGTCATATCCTCGCGAGAGGGAGGAACAATGCCAACTTTAAAGCTTTTCAGAGCCAGGGATAATTCCAAGTGACTTAATGCTCTATTTATTCAATCATAATAACGTCTCATCCGTGGAAGTAACAGAGCTCCATCAGTCCCTGCCACCCCCTGGGGCAACAGATGTTTCACGGCCCATATGGTGCCTTAATTTCTTTCATGGTTTCTCTGAGTCTGTGTGCCTGTAATCTCAACATTTGTTGCTGGCTTGTTCTTAACATGAGAAGAAAAAAAAAAGAAGAAATGAGGAGAGATCTGGAGAATGGTCGTGGGCAAATAGTGTGGCCCGTCTCTCACCATAAGTCAAACAATTGCTGTCCCCGCAATCTTATAGAGGAGAAGAGTGTGTCGATGATGGCTTTATATTGCTTGGAATCTTAGCGCTGGACATTATTCCAGTCAAACTTTGGTTCATGCGTTCCAGAGTACGATGCGAGTCAAGTGGAGCGCCGCTTTTCGTAAGGAGTCGAAACTGAATTACCGTGAATAATTAATCCTCCACAAAAACGGATTGTCATTGGCTTTTATTAATACGTTCGACCGAAAACCTCAAACTGATCCCAAAACATCAACAGAATTTCAAATGATTCCAAAAAAATGTTGGATGTCCCTTAAAAATACAGGAAAGAGCTAACAGCTAAGCCCACGCGCACACAATGGAGAGTACTTGCACGTTGGGCCGTATTTGTGATGATGATGATGATGATCATGGTTTTTGTACGCCGGCTAGTTCAAAGTTCAGTTCGGAATTTAAAAAAAAAAAAAAAAAGAACTAGTTCAGTTATAGTTCATAACTCAAAGTTCACCGTTCCAAAAACGGGGCTGGATCTAGCCCGGGCAAGGCCGACGCCTCGAACTCATGTCCAAAAATCGTTTTCTTTTTAGAACACCGTGAAAACTAAAACACGTTTCAAAGAACAATCAACATGTCAATAATCTCTTTGACAAGACATGAAATAAATAAGCACCAAAAAATAACAGAGCGTGTGCACCTTGGTAAACCGAAATCTAGAACCATCTAGAATAGTCGACCGGATGGTGGAGGTTCGTTTCTACCGCAATGTCTCTTTCTCCATCTGTCTCCCTCATCCCCTCGCTATTCGCCACACGTGATCCTGAACCGGAAGAGATCTTTGAGAAAATATTCGGAATACTTCTTGAAAAGATTTGAAGCAAAAGCATCAATATCAAGGTTCATAAGGAAACATAAAACACTTTTGCAAAACAACCTCAAATAAATGAGATCCTAGTTGTCATGGCAGCCATTCGACTCAATACTGGCGCCAGCTACAGGGACACTTGCTTGTTTTTATTTAGTCACACGCGAGCAACCAGCTGCAGCTTTCACGCGATGGTCTCGAAAACAGGTGAAAAAAAAAAAAAAAACGTGTGTCAAATGGTCTTTATTTTTCTTCTTCTTCTTCCGAGTGAGGAATTTATCCCTAAACAAGATTGTGGTCCTTCATGTGCAAACACACAATGAGGTAAGAACCAGGAAGGGGTAGGAAATGAACACCAGAAAAGTCCTTTGGTCGCTCGATTGCTGTGTATCAAAAGCAAACTGCCTTTTTTGAGTTTCTTTGTTCTGGTGCGGTTCATATTCACCCTGCACTTTTTGCAAGTGAACTATATTCTGTAAACACTACGCGCATGACGATCGGTGCCCAGTTCCCTCCAGGTACTCGTGTCTTGTCCGTATGTACCTCGTTGCCAGATGGTTTAGTTCCCTATTTCTTTTTTCGACTCAAATTTTTGGGCCTTTGTTCGTTGTTAATGTTCCAGTGTGTTTTGTAGTGTGCCTTTTTTTTTTTCTGTTTTTGAAAATAAATCCTCTTTTGAGATTCATACTGCCTTGCCACTCCGCGCCGGGGTCCTGCGTGTTTGCCACCATCAACTCGTAAACCAGTCAAACTTTGTCAACTCAAAATTCTGAGCACATTTTCCGATCAGGTCACAAGTGTTTGATTCTCGTGGTTATCATATTCTGGACTGACAAAACCAAACCGAACAAACATATTTTGCTCACTATTATTTCACACGGAAACACCAGATGAATAGGAAGCGGGCATATGGCGTCAGTTGCAGTGGAGCTCTTTCTCCAAGAGACCCATTCAGCTCTGCTGCCATAAACATTTTATGTCCTCCTCGAGTCAATTTTAATTTGGATAACAACTCCCCACCATGTGTAAGGTGACCATTCTTGGCATGATGTACACAGCGTACATGCAACCATTTGTATGCACATTAAAACCAGATATGTGCCCTGGTATTCATTCCATATTAGTGATATTACAAGTAAGAAAACATCTCAAATTCATTTGCTGCCCGTACATGCAAATGAATAGAATTACTGCGGGTAGCGCCTTTGATTGACTCCTTCTCTATGCCGCGGCGTGTTTGCACGGTCGTGTTGCTCTTCCCTTGTCGTGATGCATAATACATAGAAATGTATACACATAGCATCATGTGACTACCGAACCTCAGGCTGTATTGTTGCAAGATGCAAATGTGATTCAGGTGTGCGCAACAACTATGCGAAGAGGAAAGTGGCCCTTGCTGTTCTCTCTGTGACCCTGATGTGGAATAAAAGATTGTGACCGAACTAATGGGAAAGGTGGAAGTACACAGAAAATAAAATGCAGTGTTGAGTTTAATTATTACTTTGTCAGGTGGGTTGCACGAAATAAAATCAATTGGATCTGGATTTTTTAAGTCTTAAGAACGTTTTTTTTTTTTTTCATGGAGCCACTTTTTTCAGCATAGCCAAATATGGGGCCTGGTTGATTTCAGTCACCGACTGGCCCCCAAAAAATAGAATCAAGCACACAATATTGCATGTGTATTGGTTTCGCACTAAATGTCACATGATGGAGAGTAAAGTTGAGCCATATCATTGTTTTATTCCAAACAACCAATTAAAATGGAATCTGAAGAAGGTTAGCATATACCCAGTTGAGTCAGTTAGCTAAATCTGAATCTGAAGAAGATTAGCGTATACCCAGTTGAGTCCATTAGATAAGTTTGAATCTGAAGAAGGTTAGCATATACCCAGTTGAGTCAGTTAGCTAAATCTGAATCTGAAGAAGATTAGCGTATACCCAGTTGAGTCCATTAGATAAGTTTGAATCTGAAGAAGGTTAGCATATACCCAGTTGAGTGAGTTAGCTAAGTTTGAATCTGAAGAAGGTTAGCATACACCCATTTGAGTCCGTTAGCTATGACCATGAACATGTTGAATGACTTTTTGTGGTGAAACTCCGAAATTGTCCCTCATTTGACCTACCCGCCCGACTACGTCAAAAGGCAGCGCGCTAGTTGTTTCTCAAGTGCTAAGTTACCGCATCTCATATTTTCGACCCAGATGTGGGATCCAAGAAAAGTTAATCACATCCATCCTCCGAGCGTCAGCATCGCAGCCGCACTTGTCATTGCAGTGTCCCGCCGCCTCGTCATCTCGTGACAGTTTTGTGCAGTGAATTTTCTTGTCACGGTCGCTTGTCTACAGATCCCGGATCTAAACACCTGCCATTCATCTCGCGGGATATCAGGCCTTAGTCGCCTGTCACCGCTCGGTAGCCTCCCCCAGTGGGACTCTTCTCATCGCAGTCACAACAGCTTTCTTTCTTTTTTTTTTTTTTTTTCCGTGTGTGTCAAACTGGAAATAGCCTTGATTCCATTATCATGTAATCCTACCTAGCATTATGCAGGAGGGGAAACCGAACATAGCCTTTCTTTGTTTGTTCACACGGCATGAGGAGTCCATTTGCGGATGCTGAGATCTTTTGTTGTAAACGCTTCCACAGCGCCTCAAGCTCATCCGAGCCAAGAGTAAACCACTCCAGGCTCGCTCTGCAATCGCCACAATCCTCCTGTCATTAGAGACAACAATGCGGAAAGCTCGACAATTTCAGGATCATTTTTGACAACAGCCCCCATCCATCATTTTCCATCGCGACAACACTTGACACGTACACCGCGCCTGATAACGCAGACGCTCAAATCCAAATACTTCGTCTTGACAGAAAAGTTTCCAACGTTGCTATCAGGCCTCTTCTTTGTGATAAATGCGCGCGTCCCTCCAGGTGGACTTTGTAAATTATTCGCACCGCATTTTTGTCTTGATTGCCCCTCCTAAACTAGTGCACGAGTAAGCTAATCTGTGTGAAGAATAATGTGACCACGCTCGGAATAAGTGATGGAGGTGTTCAACGCAAAACGTTGTCTGCTGATTTCTTTAAAGAGAGTTTGTTTGTCCTTTTTTTTTTTTTTTTAAATGAAGAATCTTCACAAGATAAAAGAAAACCACATGTCCTGCATGTGGAATACTCATCATCAAAAGTCAAACACTGTTCCCCTTTCGTCAGTCAATTCTGTTGGAATTAATTTTCTGTGTTTCTCTGGATCATGTTCCATTTAGTCGACCCGACCAGGATAGCTTTAACCCCATTCCCTTCCTCTCATCGCCTGAGGGCAAAAGGTAAAGGGAGGTTTCTATCAGTCTAAAGCCCAGAGCTGCGAAAGGCTTTCAACTCCCACCAAATGAACCGACGAGCGGAGGAGCTGTCAAGCCAAGCTACTGAGCCATGTGAGAGAACAGCGATGGGGGGGAAGGGAAAGGCAAACGCCATGACTGTCTGTTTATGCCCACGGAGGAGAGAAAAACGGGCAGAAAACAGGGTCATTGAGCAAAACGGGGGTGGAAATTGTTCTCTGATCCAAACTGAGGAATCCTAATCAAGGAGCACTGACGACGACGTCTCATTAGGGGCAAAATACGTAGCCTGCATCGGGAATGGATCTTTCAAAGCGTCCTGTTTGAATGTTCTTGTCACGTATACGTTACACCATTACAGTCATCCATTTTTTTTTTCTCTCGGAGGAAAGAAAAAATATTGTAATCTGGAATTGAGCTGTACAACAGATGCATGTTGGGCAACCAGGCAATAATACGCTCAGCTCACTTTATCCAAGCGGCTAAAGGAACACAGCGGGAACAATTGGGAAGTCTGAAGGTTTTATCATGCGTTCCTGTTGAATTTATGGCTGAGAGAAATCAACCTTTCTCATTATTTCTAATTATTAGCCTGTTAGATAATCGAGCTTTCTGAATGATTCAACCTTTGTTGACTCCCAGGTGATGACGTAGGCGCTTAGTATTTTGAATCGATTGTAACCCCAGATCTCATAACGTGCTCTCTGAGATACACGAGAGATAAGTACAGCCTTTGAAAGTTAAGAAACAGTTTGTATCTCTTTCAGCTTCATGTAATAGCTTGCAAAAATGAAATTGCATTCGCGGTGCGGGTGTTTGATCTCTGCCATTTCGGAACAGTGAATGGCAAGCATTCATATTGGGAAGATGTTGGTCGTTTTTCTTCAAGTGGCGCTTGTGGAGTGGCTCTCGAGCAGACGGCATCAAGTGAGGGCGAAATTGCAATTTATCTTTGCGAATTGAGATTTTTGTGATAATACGCTCATTTGAATAAAGCACCTTGCTTGTTGAGTTAATCTGTCAAATGTTGTCTTCGGTGATGGAGCGGAGAGTTCCCGCGAGTCAATCCCGAAATGCTGCAATCCATCACTGCTACTGTCGAAGCACATCTCCAGGCCCGGAGTGGCTCCTCATCCTTTTGAAAACCCTTGGAATGATCTTTTCACTAATTGCTGTGGCTCTCTCGGGTGATCTTAGGACTTGGTAGTCATTAAGGTGAGACCAACACGTTTATAAAAATCTTGTTTTAATAAAGTCGAGGAGGAATGAGAGAATTATTTATTGAGCAATTCCCCTTTTGTGTGTGTGTGTGTGTGTGTGTGTGTGCGTGCGTGCGTGCGTGCGTGCGTGCGTGCGTGCGTGCGTGCGTGCGTGCGTGCGTGCGTGCGTGCGTGCGTGCGTGCGTGCGTGCGTGCGTGCGTGCGTGTGTGTGTGTGTGTGTGTGTGTGTGTTGTTGTTTTTACATGCATCGTATTTGTAAATCACGTATTTAAATTGCCCAACAATCACACCAGGGAATAAATAAGATATGAAAATAGAAATGGGAAAGTTATATGATGAAATGGTTCCATTTCGCTGGACTTCAGGAAATGAATGCATCAGAGAGAGAGAGAGAGAGAAAGAGAGAGATCTACAGCTCTATGTATAGATATAGATATATTTATATAATTTTATAGAGCAATCTCATAAGACATAAGAGAGTCTGGCATTTGAGGTCCTTGGTTGGGAAGGCGCAAAATTGGTACCAAACGGCCTGATCAAGTTGATGGGGACCTGTCCATATCCTGGCAGACAAAAGACAGCAACAAAAACTTCTGGCCATGAGGCAATAAAATCTAAAAGAAAATCAAAAACTGAAGCATTTGTTCCAAAAATACAAAAAAAAAAACACACCAGTAGATCAAAACCAAACAAAAATAAAATGACCTTGATCATGTTGACTCTCTTGTGTAGAGATTCAAGTATCTGCGGGATCTGCTCTGTGTCAAGCCACACTCCAGCCCTGTTTTGAACAAATACCGCAGTGTAAACAAGATTTCACGGCGGCGCCCGCCTTTCATTTCACCCCCGTAATAGTTTTGCCACTGATGGATACGTTCAAGGGTTCTGAGGAGCAAGTCATATTTTCAAATGGTGGCACACATATGTTGCAAGTTGAAAAAAATGAGAACCATCAACGTGAGGAAATTCAGTGCTCAAATGGAAACGGATGCACGCCAACAGTGGGTGAACGTGAGAACCGGGCAAGTCCTCGTCTTGTTCATTTTCTCCAGTTTACGATGATATCGGCCCACCACCTTGGGAAAATATGTGCGGAAACGTATATTACACCGATTAAATAATCAATGTCATTCATCTCAGAAAGTGACAGACAGACCACGTTTCTGTTCATGGTGCCTTGCCATGACTGTCCTTTGCTTTCTCCCACGAGACTCAATTTTGATGCCCAAAACCGATTGTGGAGACGATGTCGTTTTCCCTTTGACAAACTCACAAAGACGAAGCAGGCGTCATACGAGAGGGGGAGACAAGAGTCACCGTCTGCTCTCTGCACCCCGATTTCTCTCAGCACTCCACTTGACAAGAGTGTGACGGCGGTGCGGGTGAAACATCAATTGTGGCATGTCTGAAAACGGCGCGCTCGCTTCATGTTCTGGCTTTCAGATGACTGACATCATCATCGGCCATTCTGCTCCAGTTGCGGCCGCAGTAAAGGCTGTGATTCTGTTCTGTCAGGTGAGAAAAATCATGTGTCACAGAATTGGTCGCTACCAATCAATACATTTTTTTTTTGTTGTTGTTGCTGTACTTTTTTAAAAATACAGACATTTAATGAACCGTATTTCTTTTAAACGGCAATACATTGGGGGCTAAATTCTCTGCAGTGCTTATTTTGTCCATATGTCACATGAAATTGACACAACCAGTCGGAGACTGCTGAACTAACCCTGAGCGAGAAGCTGGATCTCCTTCACATCCCTGCAGATGGTGCCAGTCAAAATGGACAAGGAATTCCATTTTCATCCAGTTTATTGTCAGCGCTCAGTGATTGGCCTGCGCAGTATTTCCAAGGAAGGCTTTTCTTCCATTTACAGTATTCTGTCTGAGTGGGGGAGAAAACAACAACAACGAAAATGGTTACCAGATATTACTGTGACACAGTTGCATCAAAGAAATGAAAGACTTATTTCATAAAACTACAACCATTTACAGTATTCTGTCTGAGTGGGGGAGAAAAAAAAAACAACAATGAAAATGCTTACCAGATATTACTGTGATACGGTTGCATCAAAGAAATGAAAGACTTACTTCATAAAAGTACGATGGAATTCAAATCAAATGGTGAGAATGTAGGCGGCACGGTTGGTTGACGAGTGGTTAGCACATTCGGACTCACAGTGCAAAAGTGCAGGGTTCGATTCCGGCATTCGTGTGTGGCTTTTCGCTGGGTACACATTCCAAAACCACGCATGGCGGGTTGATTGGACACTCTAAATTGTCCCTCGGTGTGTGTGAGCGCGAATGGTTGTTTGTCTACGTGTGCCCTGCGATTGGCTGGCGACCGGTTCAGGGTGTCCCCCGCATGCTGCCTGAAGACGGCTTTGGGACGCCCCCGACCCTCCTGTGGATAAAGATGTTCAGATAATGGATTGAGAGGTGGATGTTGAGAATGTTTTGCTCCATTTGAAAATTGTACCTTTCATCCCTGATATTATAACATGAACATCAGTCTGCTCTACCCAGCCAATCGCAGACAGCGTGACGTCAGCCAATCAGCTGGCAGCCTGCCCCAGTTTTTTGCGGCTTTGTCCCATCTGTGCGACTTGTCTGGGGCTGTTTAGCAAATTCGGCTTTGCCCTTTGGTTTCCATTTCCCTTCCTTTGTTTTTGTCCCATTATTAATCTGTTGCATTTTAGTCACGTTACGAAGAAGAAGTCGTGTTACCTGACTGCCATTTGCTACATTGACCATAAAATAGTCAGTCCCGCCTCGTGGGGACGGTCATGTGTGTCGCCGCAGCTGTATTGCAGTCGCAGCTGTGAGCCAAAAGACTTGCGAGGGTTAGGGAGCAGATGAGGAAGAAAATCCAATGGAGAAAATGTGCATTTTAATTGGCGGACAAAATGCAACGTGGATCAAGTGGGGCAGTTTGAGGGTGTGAATTCAGGAGAATGCAAAATTTTAAAAAAGTGAGCTTGGCGTGTGCTCGAAACATTCTAGCCATCCTTTGAATGATTTGTATTGCATCAAGACAAAATAGCGACATCCCAACGATTGAATCAAGAAAAGGAGAAGAAGAGCATTGGTTTTATCAGGTTCACATGCACAACTGCTTATTCCTACCAAGTTCAAATGAAGATGAGTCCTGGCCATCTGCGAGAGCAAAAGTGAGCACGGTGACCTCCAAAGTGCTCCTCGCTTTGAGGCGTAAGATGAGCTGGCTGGCTGAGGAGCTTAACAAGGTGATGCGAGGTGCCGACCCCTTGCTGCTCTCTCCACCTGGCCGGCACAGCTTGAGTTTTGACTTGCAATGGCCTTAGAGCTTCTCCAACCGACCACTTTCACCAGGTGGCCGCTGAACCAAACAAAACAACCTCGGTGGGATCGTCGACACCGTTTACAAATACAGCATGAATAGAAACATTTTGGGACAAAATAAATGTCAACAGGGCGGCACTAAACGCAGATTAAATACCAAGCGCGGAGGTTTCACGACTATCCGACATATCCAAACTGATTACATTTCTTTTGAAAAATTGAAGTACGACTTCCCACTTTTGACCGTTGCAGTTCACCAAGCATCAAAAAGATCTTTTCAAGCCAAATATCAAACTCGCGAAGAGGGGGTGTGTTGTGCGGCTGTCGTGTTATTCTGTGTTTGTTTACACACGTCATTTTAATGCGAGTCTCAAGGGGTACAATGAGCCGTGGCACGTTGGGTGAGTGAATAGCACATCCAACTCACAGCTCTGTGGTTGAGGGTTTGAATTCTTTCTGTGTAGACTGTCGGGACGTGTGAGTGGATGGATGGATGGATGGATGGATGGATGGATGGATGGATGGATGGATGGATGGATGGAGCTCTCGTGTCCTCTAGTCCTCGGTAAAAAGGCGATGTTACCGCACATAACAGCACGTAGCATTGAATAACGGAAGAAAATGGAGTGGAAAAGAAGACATAAATGGGGGTTGCCGGGCACAGTGATAATAGGTTGCATTAGCCACATCTGCAGGAAAAAGGCCTGCAGAGAGCAAACTTGCCCAGTGAAGTGTAATCTTCAGAGGCCTGGTCCCCCGTGAGAGCCGGCGCAGTGAGTGGTTCTGGGTGGGGCCAGTGAACCCTTACATAAAGCAATGACTTTCATGATGGCGGGTGATAGAAATAAAACACACTGAGCATAAACACAGAAGGAGCTCATCAGACCATGCAGGAGCACCGACTGAAAGGTAGATTTCGCAATGATGTGCAGAGAAAACCCGATGGCGGAAAGGGGACTGTGGGGAAATTGGCCGGAGGGTGTTAATGGATGTGAAGAAAATACTAGGCAGCGAGCGTAAACAGAGCCGAAGATGTGGAGAGGTACTGGGAGGAAAATATTGCACCGAGAATAAATGGGCCACACACAGGGAGACAATCCGGCACAGCGGCACTTGTCATGGCAAAGACGGGAGAACTCGTCAGGCCGAGCGAGACTCAGCTGTGTACCTCTCACCTCAAAGAGGAGCAAGCACTATTTTGAGGACCAAAACGGACATACGCCGCACGGAGAAGACAGATGCCAGAGAGGGGAGTGAAAGAGGCCATCCACGTCAAGGTTGACGAGCCGTCTCGGAACACGGCATATGCAATGCTGTCCTTCCGTCCCTTCCGAAATATTTTGTTACTTTTGGCTCGCAGCTGCCTCTCTGACCATTGTGACAAGCGGACGGATGCTAACGACGGTCATTCCAGCCAAACGGCTGTCGTTGGCTGGCGAGGCCGCTCGCTAATGAATCCTAACAAGTGTCATTTTGCATCCCGGACAAGTGAAAGCATTTTTTTTTTTTTTTTTTTTGGGGGGAGTACCCCACCTAAAAAAAGGACAAATACTTGGGTCGCACAGGAGCTGTCTCATTTTTAAGCATCATCCTTGTTGTCGTTGGCGTGGTTGACTTCTTTTTACACTTCACACCATCATCAGAGTTGTATTTTTTTGTCTTAGTGTTAACACGATACACTAGCATGACAGTTATGCATTTTATAATGTCTGGACAAAGTTAATTTCAGGAAGATGACAGCTGGACAAGTGAAAGCGTTTTTTTTTTTTTTTTTTTTTGGCGTGAGTACCCTACCTAAAAAAAGGACAAATACTTGGGTCGCACAGGAGCTGTCTCATTTTTAAGCATCAACTGATGAAGCGGGCTCGAATCGAAATGTTGACTTCATGCGCAATGTTTTCACTTAAGAAGTGAAAACATTTACGTCTGACAAATGTATTTTATTTTTAATTTGAAGGAAATTGGAGAACATTACAGGTTTAATATTGTATTGCTGAGGATAAAAAGGATAAATACAATATTAGGACAACTACGTGTTCGCGCGCATCCCCTATTTGCTAATACAGGAAGGTTGCTCAGCTATGGGTAGTTATCTTTGGAGCTAAATGTCAGCCTAGCGTGACTGTTCTAAGAAGATCGCAGCTTGTTGATGTTACATTGAATATTAGACATTGCGAGGTTTGTAAAACATGTCACCATGTAAAGCATTTCTTGTTGAGCAGAAATCATTGATTTAAGAAAGAAGTGACTGCAAATAAAATGAGACCGTTTTATTTCAAGCAAATGTAAAAGACTTAGTGGACTGTTTTTCCTTTGGAATGGACTGGAAATTGTACGCACACGTAAAGTCTGCTGAGGAAACAGCACACAGTCGCCGTTCGTGATTATTTCTCCCTGTTTTCAGACCAAATTCAGGGTGGAACATCGTGAGAGAGAAACTTAAAGACATAAGTGTCGATATCTGGGGTACTGCTGATCCAGCCGGGGCACTGTCCCTATCTGCTGTCGTGATAGTCGGAAAGGGGGCGGGGGCTCTCATAGATCAGTCATGTCCAATCTTGTGTCCAGCTTGCGCATGTCCAGTATCTCATTATGTCCTTTTCATCAAAGTGAGATGTGAATTGACTTGGACGGAACGTTGACGAGTAAACGTTGGTTTCATCGCCGCTCTTCAATGTTAGTCGTTGCCGGGCTGACCCGACTCGACTGCCAATGTGGCTGCGTGAACAAATGCATGCGGGAATTGTCGCGTGAATAGTCAAGCGCCACGCAAGACAATCTTGATGTGCCGTATGTGTGAAAAGCATTGAGTCAGAACGGGAAAAAAAATTGTTGAAGGCTGAACACTTTTCATTTGTTCTCAGATGTTGTTCACTGAGGAATCGAAACTTATCAAATGCATCAATCGAAATGGTCAGATGAACAGAAACACGCCCTGACAACAGCACAAACCAAGCAGAAAGTGTCCCCGCAATCTCAATTATTCACTGGATTTCTCAGCTTGCCTTTCTACCGCGGAGCCATTTCATTGTCTGAGTTCCATTGTTGGAGTCATTCAAGTTTTAACGTCACTTAGTGTACATTAGTAACAAAAGAAAAAAAATAGCTTTGGTGCAATTTGCAGCCCCTCTCCCAAGTACTCATGCACACAAAAGCCCCCCAAAAAAAAAAAAAAAAAAGCACTCGGAACGTAATCAAATGATACGCCGCGTGCCTGAGCAGATGAGGCAGCCATTCATCCGTCAACGCAACATGACGATTGAAGATGTTGATCGCTGCCGCTTCTTCCACTTGACCGTTTGACTCCGCCACTGTGTCGTTTGTCTTTCGTGTTGCGGTTGCAACGCTCACAGCGGCGCAGGCTACAGAGTGAGTCGACTTCATCCCCGTTTTGCACATCCACCTCTCTTAACACCCTCGCGGGTGCCTGGCCTTTAAAATAAGAGTCTGGTGAAATGAAACCGGCAGATAAACCGAGAGAGGCTCAGGAGACGTGCACACCCCCAAGGAAGATGGGCAAACTCGTCGACACAGGAAGGCGAGGCACTTGAAAGCAAATAGGGAGCAGGATGGAAATAGAGGCGCATCAGCAACTGTTGCCTGCAGCAGAGAGAGGACTTTTTGCGTGCGCGCCGCTCAGGTGGAAATGTGTGGATGGCCTGGCGTGGTCGGTGGCCAATGTGTGTGTGTGTTTAATGTGACTTGACTTTAAAAAGGGGCAGTGGGGGCCGGGGGCGGGACAAGGTTTCCTTGACAGAAATGTTTGCTTTCACTGAAACTCCTGCCCAAGTGATCAGGAAAAGGGATTCCACAACTGGCTCGGAAAAGAAATGAGCTTGGACTGTCATTAGTATGGACAGGGCAAGTGGTCGTATTTTTCAAATAATGAATCTTGCACGGAATCCAAATTGCTGTTGGAATGTCCCTGTGAAGGTGGTTGAATTATGGCTTTGAATTGAAACTTGAGAAATATCATAAATAACAGAAGTAAGGTTTTCATTGACCACATAATTTATTGTTAGATGCAGAACTGAATGACAATTTGGTCTTTTTTTTTTTTGTTTTGTTTTTTTTTCTGGACTGCTGTTGTTGCTACTAACTAAAATGAGAATTGGACCAAAACAGTCCTTCGAGTTCACCCTTCCAAAAAGCAGAGGTGCAGGAAGACGTGTCATATGAGTCAAGTTACTGATTTTATGACTGTCGAAGTGGCGTAGTGGTAGGCTGGTTAGCATGTCCCCCTCACAGTGCAGAGGTGCAGGGTTGGACTCCGGCTCCAGCCTTCCCGTGTGGAGTTTGCATGTTCACCCCGTGCCTGCGTGGCTTTTCTCCGGGTACACATTCCCACGAACATGCATGGCAGGCTAAATTGTGCCTTGATGTAAGCCTAAAATGGTTGTCTGTCTATGTGTGCCCTGCGATTGGCTGGCGACCGGTTCAGGGTGTACCCCGTCGACTGCCCGAAGATGCCTGGGATAGGCTCCAGCACACCCACCACCCTCGTGAGGATAAACGGATAACAAAAATGGATGGATGACTTTCAATTTGCTTCGCTAAAACTGAGGCTGAGCTTGACTTTGACTTGAACTCCTTAACCAAGTCATTTTGTGAATATTTGAAAATCAATATTTTAACATAATGTGCCTTTGTTTAAAAACACAAAAAAACAAAAAAAAAAACCAAACAAACATGTTTTTACGTCATGCTCGCCAATAACTTATAAACCCAGCCGTTAGGCTATGCTACGAGACGAGGGCTGAGGCTGCCTCGTTGAGTATGTGTCACGGGGGACATTTGAATTGAAGGCTGAGCTTTTCGATGAAAGTGGGAAAAACAAACTAGCCACATACAAGGTTTGCAACATGAAGACACACATCTACAACATTTACCTTCATCTGCCAGAGCTAGCTGTGTTCACTGTGAAGTTAAGCTAGCTAGCTTACTGTGGCACGTAGGCTGGTCAAATACTTACCAAACTTCATGACAATTATACATTCCATTGATTTGACATTTAATGTGCAATTACTTCACATTAGCTGATTCTAGTTGCTGCTCATTTTGTTGTTGGCGACGATCAATCACGTGGCTCTGTTGGAGGCAGAACTATTTCTTTACTCGTTTCTTCATCCCCGCATTTTAATCGAGCAGCAGGAACAGTCGAGCGAGAGTGTATATAAAGTTTGTCAAGTGTTTTACAAAGTAAATGTCGAATTTGTTTGTCGAAAACTAAAGAAGAAGGCCCCGTTTTTAGCCAAGACCTCCGGCTTTGTGCGGCTGTTTAAGACGCAACAGCATGAGAGCAAAACAAGTTGTTTTTTTTGTTTTTTTGTGGAGGCAGAACTATTTCTTTACTCGTTTCTTCATCCCCGCATTTTAATCGAGCAGCAGGAACAGTCGAGCGAGAGTGTATATAAAGTTTGTCAAGTGTTTTACAAAGTAAATGTCGAATTTGTTTGTCGAAAACTAAAGAAGAAGGCCCCGTTTTTAGCCAAGACCTCCGGCTTTGTGCGGCTGTTTAAGACGCAACAGCATGAGAGCAAAACAAGTTGTTTTTTTTGTTTTTTTGTTTTTTAAACAAAGATGGGTTATGACAGAAAGAGGATTTGTTTACTTCTTTGTGGAAGTAAATGGTGAGTTACGATGTGGTAATGCTTTAATGTCACGACCGCCCTTTTTTTTCCCCCCTGAAGGGACACCGGGGGACATCTATTTGGCCCGAGGTGTTTAACTATTTCTTTACTCGTTTCTTCATCCCCGCATTTTGATCGAGCAGCAGGGACAGTCGAGCGAGAGTGTTTATTAAGTTTGTCAAGTGTTTTACAAAGTAAATGTCGAATTTGTTTGTCGAAAACTAAAGAAGAAGGCCCCGTTTTTAGCCAAGACCTCCGGCTTTGTGCGGCTGTTTAAGACGCAACAGCATGAGAGCAAAACAAGTTGTTTTTTTTGTTTTTTTGTTTTTTAAACAAAGATGGGTTATGACAGAAAGAGGATTTGTTTACTTCTTTGTGGAAGTAAATGGTGAGTTACGATGTGGTAATGCTTTAATGTCACGACCGCCCTTTTTTTTCCCCCCTGAAGGGACACCGGGGGACATCTATTTGGCCCGAGGTGTTTATTTCTTGAAGTGGGCATGGCACCTGACAAAACAACGTATTGGAGTCACATATTTGTCAGTGTCATCCCCCCACATACAAATATGATTGCAAGGATAAATATTTTGATGCTGCTGTTGACTGGTGCCAGGCAGACTTTCAGGAATCAATCACAAATGCCTGTAGGCCAATCCAAATTGTTTTAATGGCCATTATCGTGAGATAAGTTGAACATGAACATTCTTCTTAACGTTACACTCGGATCAGAGCTATTATTATTGTTTCCAATAAATCCACTCATTCCGAACCACCGCACATTAGGCGGGCTGTGAGAGATCATCACGTGTGCCACGCAAAATTATTCACTTTCACTCACTGCTCTGCAAATGAAACAGACACAGATATCAGACCGAAGGGCGGCGGCGTCGCTGGGATTGTTTCTTTCCAACTCGATGCCCCATGTTTGTCGTCCCTCGCATGGACCCGTTGAGGATTGTTTTTCATGTTTTGAATATGTGGCGTTCATTGAAGGAAAATATAGGTGCTTGATGGTTGAGCTTCTTCGACAGCAAATTTGCACCGGCGTTTTTGACAGCCCCATTTTGTACAAGTGGAGATATCAGCGCGGTCTACGATGATACAGCTGGCTGGATGGCTGGAGGAGCTGAGGATGAGGAATGAAGAGAGGGTG